>NW_007726900.1:14982-16731 GCF_000696425.1 Galeopterus variegatus | reverse complement strand
GTATTTATCTTGCTTGTGTTTTGCTGAACTTCGTAAGTCTTTAATTTGTTGAACAAATTTGGGAAATTTTAATCATTACCTTTTACAGTAGGTTTTCCCTTACATTCAACTACACATGTTAAAGCTTTGACTATTACCCTCCAAGTCCCTGAGGGTCTGCTCATTTAAAAAAAAATTTTTTTTTCCCCTGTGGCTGGCCAATACAGGGATCAAACCCTGGACCCTGGTATTATCAGCACCACACTGTAACCAAAAATCTTTTTTTCTCTGTTCTTTAAATTGAGCAATTTCTATCCGTCTAGCTTCAAGTTTGCTTAGTTTTTCCTCTGTTATCTCCATTCTGATGTTAAGCACATCTAGTGACTGTTTCCCATACATTCTATTATTTAATTCTTAAATTTGCATCTGATTCTTTTGCATAGCTTCTATTTCTATCTGAAATTTGTAATCTTTTTATTCATTATGAATATATTTTCCTTTTCATTTTTAAGCAGTTATGATTGCTGTTTCAAAATCCTTGTCTTCTAATTCCAGCATCTAGGTCATCTCGGGGTCATTCTCTGTTGGTTGCTTTTTGTCTTAAGAATGAATCACATTCTTCTGTTTCTTTGTATGTTAAGCAATTTTAGGTTATATTCTGGACATTGTGAATGTTGTGTTCTAAAGAATCTGAATGCTATTATATTTCTACAAAGAGGTTTTGTTGTTGTTGTTATAGCAGGCAATTACCTTGGTTGAATTCAAAGTGCAAACTCTACCTGGGGAAGTAGCCAAAATTTCATTTCTGTACTTTTAGTCTTTCTTTGGCCATTTGTAGTCTGCCTTGCAAATGCATGGTTCAGGAGTCAGCCAGTTAAATGGACAGAATTTATACACAGAATTTACAGCCCCCCTCTGGCTTTCTCATTTTTGTGATTTCCCTCTCACTCCAGGGGCTGTGGTTGTCCCAAACTCTGTCTTCCAATTTTTCAAACTAAACAGACTGCAAGGTTCCTATCAAAGTCTTAGCTACTTCACATGACATAGACTGAGACCTGCTAACAGGCCAGAAGTTATGAAAATAGAAATCCATCCAGTGTTATTCTCTTCTTTCAAATGTCGACTCCCCTTGGTTAAGGTCTGGGATTTAATTTTTCCCTACTTGCAAGCCAATAAAATAACCTGTCACTACTTCATGGGTCAGAAGCAAGGACTTCATCACTCATGCACAGCATGCATCATGCGTATCAACATGCTGGCTTTGATTTCCCTTGTCTCCAAGTCCCGCATGGACAAACAACTCCATGGATCTAGATGGATGGACACAGTGGGTTGCAGTATAGGAGAGGAACACCAAGCTTGGGGAATCTATCTCTTCTACATTAAGCAGTTAACAAGCCTGCTCTTTGTCCCTGAGGGAGACTTTACATAATCTCTCAAGATTGCTTGCTGCAAACTCAACCCTCAGTGAGGGCCCTGGTTAAAAGCATTTGGGGCATTACATTCTTGGCCTACCCAGGAAGGAAATGCAGGACTCTCAGGGCCTAGAGCACATGGTCTCTTCTGACACTCTTCAGAATGTATCTTCTTTTGGTTGTTCTTCAGTGCCTTCAGGTAGTTGGTTTGTTGTGGGGGTTTTTTGTGTGGTTTTTATTGTATTTTGATCAGTTTATAGTTGTTATCTTTAGGAAGAGTATTCTGATAGGGGCTTATTTGGCTATTACAAGAAGTGGAACTGGCCACTTCACCATGTACACCACACTGTAAATG
>NW_007726900.1:0-14730 GCF_000696425.1 Galeopterus variegatus | reverse complement strand
TTATTTGGCTATTACAAGAAGTGGAACTGGCCACTTCACCATGTACACCACACTGTAAATGGTAATAATGTGCATGTTTGGGACAAGCACCACAATGCACTGGTGAGTGACCCAGACTACACACTGCCTTGTGTGGAGCAGCCACCTTAACCTTACCGTAGGCTGGTCTTGTTTGGACATCATAAAGTTAGTAATATGTGAAAGACCAGGTATAGGAGAGGGCCCTGAGGTCCACAGACATGGCCTTTCTGCCCATCTTTTCTCACAATCAGTGAATCAGCAGACCTGACACACTCTCATCTTGGATTGGTTTGGTAAATCGAGTTCTTAGGAAGGGAAATGTAGGGCAATAGGTTCTCATAAACTGTATTAACAGAAAAGCTCTGGGTCTGACGAATAAGGCTTCAGTCAACTCAAGCAAACACAGCAGTAGTGCCAGCCCCTCAAGGAAATCCCAGACCAGGCTGCAAAGGATGGGAAGGCAGATGGATTTGTCTTACTTGCTGACACCAGCAGACAAGGACTACTGCCATCCTGGGGCTGCTCACATGGCAATTCTCCCTGAGGGCAGAAACTTAAGCAGGCAGATTTACTGACCAAGAGGTTCTTTCCACTGCAAACAAAGTGAAAGGAGCTGGTGTCTACTGGATTAATCAGTTGAACCACATTCCTTCACTGACGCGTAGCTGGCTTTACGCTGCCCTCTCTCCCTCAGCAGCCACAGCAATTCTTTTGAAACATGAATGTCAGCATTTCACAGTGCTGCTCAAACCTCCAATGACTTCCTATCATAATGAGAATAAAATCCAAAATTCTACTGTGGCTCTACAAGTGGCATCTAGGAACTTCTCCAAACTCAATTCTTTTTTTTTTTTTTTNCATCCCTATATAGGATCCAAACCCGTGGCTTTGGTGTTATCAGCACTGCACTCTCCCAAGTCCCTCCAACCTCAATTCTTATCAGTGCTCTCCTCATTCACCATATGACAACCATGATTTAGTCTCCCTATTCTTCACACCCTCCAAGCATGCGCCTGCCTCAGGGCATTTGCACTCGCTGTTTTCTCTACCTGGAATGGGAGATGTTGCATAATTCCGCATGATTGCTTGCTGCAGACTTAACCCTCAGTAATGACCCTGGTTAAGAGCACCTGGGGCATCACATCCTTGTATATGCAGCAAGGAGATGCGGGACCCTCAGTGATCAGCATGGCTCCCTCCACCACTGTGTTCAGTTGTCTGCTCAGATATCACGTCCTCCTTGAGGTCTTGTCCAGACACATGGTCTAAAATAGTAATCACTCATCACTTTCCTTTTCTATCTTCTCACACCATGTATTTTTCTTTATAGCATTTATCACCAGTTGGCATAATATTGCACATTTATTTGTTTGTTTTTCTGTCTTCCCTACTAGAACATAGGTCCTTGAAGGCAAGATATTGTCAGCTCTGTTACTTGGTGTATCTCCAGTGCTTTGAGAGGTGCCTGACACGCAGGGGGTGCTCAGAAAATACTCATAAATGAATGACCAAAGCTTGTTAGCATTAAGAATAAAAAGAACATTTATCATGTTGAAGCTCAGACTCCATGCCCTGAAAAGCAGGTGAGTAACAATTACAAGAATGCTGGCCAGAAAACCTCTCTGTAGAGTCTAATTAGGGTTCTTTTCTTCAAAGTTTACTTCACCAAGTTAAACACATTTTTAAAAATCTGGTAAAGGCAAACGTAAGAGCAATAATAAAATAGCACGTTTCTATGGTAGGGATTCAGCCCACTCACATAGTCAAGATTTGAAAGTCAGTGGAAGGATTTTGTGTGAATATCAGGCATTTTATCTCTTTCTCAACAGAAGACTTACAATAGACCTAAATCTTCCCTGAGTGGGCAGGAGTGCACGTGTGGGGGCCACAGGATCCAAACGCCTTGCCTTTGAGTAGATATGACTAGCTTAGAACACGGGCTGTAAAGCATTTTCTACTCAGTGATGTATTTTTTTTTAAAAGATGATTCTCTCATAATGAGATAGATAAGGACGCATTGATTCCTATATGCTAACATCAGCATGATAATTTGAGAAATACGATTTTCAAGCCATATTTAACAAGTTAGATATAGCTTGTATAACAGATTATATAAGTTAGATATAACACATATAGATATTACATGTGTTAACTTATTAAAAGATGATTCTCTCATAATGAGATAGATAAGGACGCATTGATTCCTATATGCTAACATCAGCATGATCATTTGAGAAATACGATTTTCAAGCCATATTTAACAAGTTAGATATAGCTCGTATAACAGATTATATAAGTTAGATATAACACATATAGATATTACATGTGTTAACTTATTAACACATATAGTATGCATACTGTGTGCCAGACACTGAGTTACTGACACAGAGACAGTGCCCTGGGCTGGACCCTGGGCTTATGTAGGCTTGAAAGTCATGGCCCTGACATCAAGCAAGCATACGGTCTAGTAGGGGCACTGGAAATATGACCAAATAACTGAAAATATGTGCCAGATGGGATCTAATGGAGAAATATTTAGGGTTTGAAGTTGGAACAGGGGAGAAAGTGGTCAGCTCCAACCTGGAGTCGGGGAGATGCAGACAATATATTTTGAAAAGCTTTGGGGAAAGGGTGAAGATGAGAAAGGTGAGAGGCATCCCGGGCAGGTGGCCTCCTTCATTCCTCCTTATCTCTCTTGTTTCAGGTTCTTGACTTTCTGCCGTAGCTTTGACATCTCCCCTGACACCCACCCAACACTTGTTTCCCAATCCTGCATGGCTCTTACCTTTGCCTGTGACCTCCATCTGGGCTCTCATGTTGTCTAGCTCCTGAGTCATGGGATTATACTCCCTACACATACCTGCCACCCCAAAATTCTAGCCTGGCAGCCAACAATTCTTGTCATCTATGTCTACCCATACCTCATAGAAGAGGTGAAAATTTAGGCAAGGACAGACAGCATGGACAAAGAAAGAAAGGCACAAAAAAGCATGGCCTATTGGGGAACTGCATGTGGTTTGGAATGGGACAGCAGATAGGAAATAAGGATGATGTAAATGAGACTGGGTAGTTGAAGTGGATCATGAAGGGCTTGGTACTCCATAAAAAAAAGAGCTTGTGCTCTGTTCTAGAGGCAATGAAAAGCTGTGGAATGTTTTGAGGAGGAACTCTAGCAGAAGCTGGAAGGTTGGATTGAAGGAACACGTAGTTTTCCAGGATACACTATGATGAGATAAAAACCTCTTAATGACACTGATCTTCTACTGTGTTAAGTCCCAGATCTACTAGATTTCCCACTTGTGTCTCATTCTTGGCACATATTACTGTTATGGTTAAGTCTTCTGTATATAAATTTGGTGCTCCTTTATTATTTAGCAGGCTCACCCTTATCCTATAGTGATGACATTATTATATTAAGCACAGCTATTTGCAAAATATAATTATTACTGAGTTGAGTTTTACTGTCAATCTCGGCTCATTGTTGCAGCCAGTCTGTCCTTCCCAGCTGTAGGCCATCTAGAAATTCCATAATCCCATCTTCTGTTTTCGTCAATCATCAATAGAGCAAAATCATCACTAGAGTTGTTGAAGAGAATGTGGTACAGCACGGGACTGTATTGCACAGGAGTGTTAAGGATCTCCTTCTGGGGAGAAATTAGTTAGTAATTCGATAAGCTTTGAGTAAGTTGTTCAGTCAGCTACAGAACCACCTGACTCCACAGTCTGTGCCTTGTTTGAATGGAGGTGTTTGATACTGATGTCAATTCCCTCATCTACCAATCTGTACAAGATGTCCAGATGCCGTATGTCTAGACATCTAGTATCTAAATGGGAACTGAGCCCACCCTTCTGTATTATCCAACTTTTCTATAGTGAGTTATTATTTCCAGGTGGTATGTTATGATGAGGTTTAAACAAACTTCCTTTGCTGCACTTTATTTTTGTTGGTGACCACATCACATTCTTCTACTCAACTTGAGATCTCCAGTACCTCAAGGGGGAGTGGAATCAGAGAACAAAAGCACAAGACTCTTGACTTTAAAGATCAAAAAGTCAAAAGACAGTGCAAAGAAGATTTGAAATGCCTTGAGATCAGACAGATTTAGTTGCCGTCTTCCCCTTTTCCTTCCACCCAGTTATGTGGACACAAGATAAAGAGACTATGAGCTGGGAAGGGGATGGAGAAAGTGGGAAACAAGCATAAGAATTAGATGCTGAGGGTGGGGAGTAGGCCTACAGCCATAGGTCAAGTCAGAAGAGGATGGAAATGACTGAACTCTCTTTACCTTTGGAGATTCAAGAGAAGAGGGATCCTGGGACCCGCTGCTCAGTCGGAGCACTGGGAGTGAGCCGTCTTGCAGATGGGCCTTATGCACCCACGACATGAGATGAGGATAGAGTGGGTAGTAGAGTAGCGAAGGTGGCAAGGGGTCTCTTGGACAGAGCATACGAAGGGGGCCACATGGAGCCATCTGTTGGCCCCAGAGGAGAGGGGCAGAGTGGCCGAACTCTTCCAGTGTCCCAAGTAAAGTGGGAGTTTAGCTGAGAAAGAGAAAGACAGCTGAAGGATAAAGCCGTCTGTCCCACTGTTGCAAAGAGGGAACACCAAAGAAAAGAGTAGCATGGATCATCAAGTAGAACATGGTGGAAGAACCAGACTACAGACCCTTAGCAGATGAAAACACCCAACTCTCCTTGGACTGTTTTCAGTCAATTCCACATCTCAAGGGAGTACAGACCAGGCTAGACTAAGATGTAGGCATAAATGCTTTCCTCATTCAACATGTGCATTTATATAAGCCCAGAGCTTATAATCGGCCCCAAGGGAAAGGGCGTGAACAGGGAAAGGAATCCTGAATGACACCGAGTTTTAATTCCAAAATGACTTTGAAATCATGAAATTTCACTGACTTTCCCCGAATATAATTAGATTAAGTTTTCTGAAAATGAGGCCTAGAGAAAAATTGTAAAACTTGCTTTTTTGCAAACTTACGTATATCCCATCTGCCACATTTTCATAATAAATGGGAGAAACAGTGAAAAGTGAGAAAATAGGACTAGTTTGTATGGCTTATTATCGAATCCATGCTGGTGGCTAATTATGAGTTGTCCCCTCTTTCTCTGCTAAGTGCATATCACTGGCCCAGGAATCGGCCTTATCAATGTAAAGTTTCCACGGCCCGTTTTTAAAAATTAGGGTAGCGTTTGCCTGTTTTTGCCCTTAAAGCACTTATGTGTACCATGACTTCTCACAGAGCCCTGACAGGTTCCGGAATCTGAGTCTCTAAGCTCGTGGGCATGATCAGGAAGCCTTCTGCATGGAATCTTTCACAGCCACAGGGCTGTTTTACTTTCTTCCACTTTGAACCTCTTCTGACATTTTCACCTTGAGACGCTTTTTCTTTGAAAAAGATAGGTTCAACAGGACAGTTGAGCAGGTCTGTCTCTGATTGTCACCAGCCTCATTACATCATCTGTTCCAAGCAAGCACCATTCTTTCATCACTCCCCTAAGCCAATGCCTGACCCAGGTAGGTGCAAAAAAACTCTGCAGAGTGAACGAGTGCTCCCAGTGTGTCTTCTGTGGTCCCTGAGCCTTTTCTAGTTAGTGCTTTCAGTAAGCCGCAGCTACTTCCTTCTGTCCTCCCAGGGCACACTGCAGGCCTTCTCAAAGCTTCCAAACCTTTCAGGCTTTATAGCAAAACTCCTGGCATTCCTGCTTCTAGGTTACTATTTTGGTGCTCCTCTTGTAGAGGGTGCCCCTTATGTCTTATTAAACTGTCTTTTTAAAAACAATAACAAAAACAGAAACACAGCTGTGTGCAGGGCAGGGAGACTGAGCCTCCTCGTCACCCTGAGAGTAGCCGTCACCTGGCCTGGGAAGAGGTTGCACGGGCCGTGGATGTGGCCCCGGGCACGGCTGCAGAGTGGTTCCTTGTCTATAGTCAGTGGAAACCGCTCCTAGGAGCCTTGAAATGATTGACTGACTTGGCTTTGCAAGCAAATATTTTCTAACCGGTTCTTGAAAACCATCTTTAGATTGGTTAAGGAACACTTAACAGCACCGTTTATCCTGCAGCTCTTTTCATGGTGGGCACTGCAGGCCTGTTTGGGCTTGGTATTCAGAGGCAGCTGGAGAAGGGGCCCGCTGAGGAAAGGAAAGAAACGGGGGTGGTTACTGTGCACATCAGGGGGGCCCAATCACCGGACAGAGGTCGGTGCTGGTTCAGAAAGAAGATTCCAACAGTGCATGGCAAAATGAGAAAAATAACAGAGGAGTCTTTTTTTTAAAAAAATGTTAACCATTCAATGTAAAAGAGTACCTTTTTATTCCTTTTTAAGATAATTGAAGAAATGCTTTTACATATAGACACACATAATTTTATGTAAATCAGAGCACATATATGATTTTTAGGGACAGAGGTCGGTGCTGGTTCAGAAAGAAGATTCCAACAGTGCATGGCAAAATGAGAAAAATAACAAGAGGAGTCTTTTTTTTAAAAAAATGTTAACCATTCAATGTAAAAGAGTACCTTTTTATTCCTTTTTAAGATAATTGAAAAAATGCTTTTACATATAGACACACATAATTTTATGTAAATCAGAGCACATATATGATTTTTAAAGTAAAACTTACCCCCCCTTTTTTTGGCAGCTGGTCAGTGTGGGGAACTACAAGGTAAAATTTAGAGAGAGCATTTTCTTTTGCTTTTTTGTTGTATTACAAGGTTTTTCATTTATGAAACTCTGATGATAGGAGATAATGGTGAGCATTTTGTTTGCATGTTTGTTAATGTCCAAGTGCGGCAAACTAAAAGTTATCAACCTCATGTCCATTCCCCACATTGTTTTAGAACACTTACTTGTCCTTGAAATCCAGACATCTGGAAACCCCAGTGCTGATGAATTCCCCATGGACCAAGTTTTGGCAGCAGGGTGTCAAATTTTCCAAATGGTCTTGTGTTCTGAAACCCACTGGGATGAGCCAGACAAGCATTAGAAGAGGGGGATGTAGGTCTACACAGAAGTCAGCAGCGACTGGAAATTCTCCCCGCTCTTGTCAGAGGTGCCTGAGCTCAGGAGTCCAGGGCTGGGGCACGCAGGACTTCCCTGTGGCCTTCCTCTGACCCACCACGTGTGCATATGGACTCTCACTTGGCACAGTATTCTTGATCGGCTACTCCTCTTGACAAATTTTGTGCAAAAATAAGCCATGAATAGTATGTGGGTTTTTTAAATTAAAATGACTTGGTTACAAAAAACAAGATTATTTATTTCTGGGCTGTATGTGTTTGAATTCTTAATTAGAGACTGTGGGCATTCCTACATGAGTATTTGAATGGTATGCTTTAAAATATAAAACACTATTGAAAGTTTACATATGAGCTAAAAGGTTAGGCATAAATAGTTTGATGCCATGTTTTTCATGCTTTCACACAAGGATCCCAGCCCTTTATCAAACTGTTTGCACCAAGGTTAGTCATCCAATTTCTTTTCATGAAGTGAAACTCTTTACACCCTGTCTCTTTAACCTTCTCAACTGTTCCATATTTAGTACTATATTTACACATTAGCTTGTGCATTACATTTACTTGGAACTAGTCTGTAATAGAATAGCGCTCCTCCAGTGTATGGGTTAGTTCTGACCAGTAGTTGCCATGGTCTGTTTCTGTAGGAAGCTTTTCCACAGTGTCTTAGCATCTGCAGTGATGAATGTCTCCACCTGCTGAATGCAACCAAGGCCTCCATACACAGTAAACTTCTGCTTGTCCTGGAAATGCAGTGATTTCCATCTGGCAATCAGACCAAAAGGCTTGATTTTTCTTCCAGAAAATATGGCCATTGTGATATAAATCCACTGGGTAAAATTTAAAAACAATAATAAAATTGTGGTTGATTGTTATGAAAACTGCTTTATCCTTAGGTTAAGGAAAATGATGACATGGTACCATGTATAATTTGTGACATCTTCTGGGAGACCAGTTTTGACCCTAGATTTTATGATTAATTGTTCATTTCCTAGTTTCCATAATCAAATTTGGTCAGAAGCCTAGATGTAAAACATTTCTCAAAATTCCTTTCTATCTTTCTCATGGTCTTTTCATCAGCCCTTTGTGGGTTTGACCTTACTAGGTAGGTCCTCAAGGAGCCTTGAAAGTGGCCTGAGGTACAATGGGAATGGAGTTAAAATCTGTCTGGGTAGTATTTCTGCAATCCTACTCCTCTCATGCGTCATATATTCTCATTCCTTTGTCCTGTCTTACCCTATACCTTTTATATTTGAATACGAAATAAATGCACACAGTGAAAAAGAAATTCAAACAGTAAAAAGGATACACAGTGATATATAAATTTCCCTCTTTTCTTTTTCTGTCCTCAGCATCTCCAGCTTGGACTGGAACCAATTTTCTATGCATTCTACAAGTCCATGCACATACAAGTATACACACACACACACACACACACACATCTGCATACATGTTTTCCTTATAAAATGGTGAAAAACTGTACATGTTGTTCTTCATCTCGCTTTTTTCCTTTAGTAGTATAACTTGGAAAGCAGGTCATATCATTACGTATCTGCCTCATTCATTTTAGAAGAATATTCTTTGTGTAGCTATACTATAATTGACTTAGAGGGTCCCTATCAGTGAGTATTTAAATTGTTCCTAATTCTTTTCTTCACACACACACACACACACACACAAATAGATGCGCCAAACAGTATGATATGTGCATTTTTATATACAAATGTGGATATATTCATAGGGGAAATTTCTAGAAGTAAAATTATAGGGTTAAATGGAATGTCAGTTTAAAATTTTCATACATATTGCCAAATCACTCTATAATAAGATAGCTACAATATACATTCCTACTGATAATGTCTGAGAATGCCTATTTCCCACACTCTAGTAATGCATAGTAATATCAAACTTTTTGATATTTGCTAATCTGACAGGTAGAAAGTGGTATGTTAATAAAGTTTTAATTTGTGTCTTTCCACATATTTAAAATTCGTTTTTGTTTCTTTTTCTCTTGACTTTCTGTAAATGTGATTATTTTTTAATTGAGTTGTTGGTCTTTTCATATCGATGTGTTAGAATTCCTTATTAAGAAAATTATCCGGGGCCGGCCCGGTGGCGCACTGCTATAGTGTGCTGCTTGGGAAGCGCGGTGGCGCTCCCGCCGAGGGTTCGGATCCCACATACAGACCGGTTCCCGCTCACTGGCTGAGCGAGGCGTGGGAGCAATGCCAAGGGTTGCGATCCCGTTGCCAGTCCCGGTCCGGTACGGGGGCGACACTGAGGGTTGTGATCCGTTGCCGGACAAGGAAAAAGACAAAAAAAAAAAAAAAGGAAATTATCCTTTTGTACATCAGTTGGAAGACAAGCAATATTTTCCCAGAAATGCTTAGCTTTTATGTAGTCAAATGTATCAAGCTTTAGGGTTTGCATCATTCTTTGAAAGGCCTACTAGATTATTTTTAAATCCCCAACTTTCTTCTAAAATTTTTATGCCTTCATTATTTTTGCACTTAAATTCCTTATTCATCTGGAATTTCTTTTGGTATAGCAAGTGTGTCCCTCCCTTTATTTTAGAAGAAAAAGAACATTCTCAATTGTGGCAGCACAGGGTCAGGGAAATAAAAACCCAGAACCAAGTGGACGAGCTGTGCCATCAATAAGTATCCTTCACTGACCAGTGGATTCATCTCCCTGGCTCTCAGCTTTTTGACAAATAAAGGACGTGTTGATGGAAGGATACTGTGGGCTGCTCAACACTGAGGGCTTGTTGGACAAAGGAAGCACCTTGGAAGGGCCTTCTCCTCCCAATTGGGTCTCACTTGCAGCGTGGGCTCCAGAGTCACACAGACCTGGGGGCAAAATCCTGCTTCACTCTTAGGAGTTGTAATGGGTTATTTTATCCGGGGTTCAGTTTCTTTTCCTGTGAAAGTAAGGACAACAGCATCAACATATCATGGTTTTTGTGAAAGTTAGATAAGAAAAGGTGTTTATTGCTACCTGGCACAGTGCCCAGCATCTAAAATCTGCCCAATAGATGTGAGTTTAATTCTTAATTCCTCTTCGTATTTTTTCCGTTGAACTTTTTACTCATATAAACTGGAATCAACTCTAGTCAGAAATCATGGTCCCTAGCTTCTGGTTTTGGCCTCCTTCGCAACTCGCCCCCTCACCTACCCGTTCCTGGTACTTGGGACCCTCTCCTTACACGCATCTAAACTCGCTGTGGAATCATGTGCACTTGAATGTGATCCTCTAAGCTTGAACCTGGAATTCCACCTGGATGCCCACAACTTCTAGACTTTCTCGATTCAGTATTGTGATCGTCACACTGATAACCTGATCATGTCCTTGACTGTAGCCTTGCCTATCTCCTCAAACCCATGCCAAAGCCTGCTGCTGAATTGGTTTTCCAGAAACAAATAGGATCACAGTACCCCCTTGTTTAAAAGATAAAATCCGAATGGCTTTGCATGGCAGACAAAGCACTCCATGATCTTGCTCCTGCTGGCATCTGGAGCCTTCATTTTTTGTGGATTTCCTGAACATGCTATTCTTTTCCACACCTCTGTGCCTTTACTCTTGCTATTCCTTCAACTCAAGATGCTCCATCCCTTATTCTTCTTTGGCTTCAAGACCCTTCCTTGTTCCCTGAGAGCCTGTTCCAGCTGCGCTCCCATTGCACACCTGCACACCCCTTCCCTGCCCTTACCTCTGCCTCTACCCCAGGAGAGGGGCTCTGAGTCATGCTTTATCCATACTTCAGTTATAGCACTTCCCACAGGACAGGAGACTGAAGCTGGGGGCCGGGGTGAAATGAGGAAATTGCTGGGGGGTTTTTTTCCTTTTTTTTTTTGTCTTTTTTCATGACCAGCAACGGATTGCAACCCTCAGTGTTGCGCCCGTACTGGCCCGGGACCGGCAACAGGATCACAACCCTTGGTGTTGCTCCCTGCACCTTGCTCAGCCAGTGAGCGGGAACCAGTCTGTATGTGGGATCCGAACCAGAGACTGAAGCTGGGGGCCGGAGTGAAATGAGGAAGTTGCTGTTTTGAGGAGTGAGGTTGGTGGCCTTAGACTGACTTGTCAAGAGAGACTGGAGCATTTCTTATAGGAGTCAGAGAGCTGAATGATGAGTTCGACTTGCCTTAACTTTCTTTCAACCCCACTTTTTCTTTTTTCCACTCTTCATCTTTCTTCTCCCCATTCCTCCTTTTTTCTTATTCCCCCACCCTCCTTCCTTTTCCTTCTCCTTCTGCTCTTTGTCCTCTCCCCCTGGGAGCCAGAGTTCACTTTGAGTAGAGGCTCCACGTGGGCATGGCCCTCTCCACTGATAAGGCCCCTGACTGGACCCATCCGTTCATGGTGTGGTCCTTGGTACATTTTATCTTATTCGTAGAGGCTCCATGTGGGCACGGCCCTCTCCACAGATAAGGCCCCTGACTGGACCCATCCGTTCATGGTGTGGTCCTTGGTACATTTTATCTTATTCTGGGACCTTCAAGGAAAGCATGTGAGTGTAAAGAGCACAGTCCTGGAATTAGATCTGGGTTCAAACCCCACCCTCTCCACTTAGTATCGGTTAGTAGTAACCTCAGGTACTGTGCGAGAGGGTAACAGCAATGCCTGCCTCAGAGAATGTTGTGGGAATTAAATACAGCATTGTACTAGTTGTCTCCTTTACCCTGTTTCACTTTCAAGTATTGTCTATTTCTGTTCCAAATACTGCAGTATGACCTAAGAGCAGATCCTATTGTGAGGGAGTTTACAGTCTGGTGGGGAAGATGATGTGCACCCCAGTGACAATGCTTCAAGCCACCAGGTGCTGTGTGCTGCTGGCCTCCGTCTGCCTGCGCCCCTCCCCTCTCTGCCTGCCCCAGGGAGGGATTCACAAATTTGATTGATCAAGTTCCAGGAGACACAAACTGGGTCATGTCTGTGGGTTTGCTGTATGTTCAAAGGTTCTACATATGGGCACAGAACTCTCTTTTCTCCCTTTTGGGTTGAAAAACAGTGGCCTCTTTCCCGTGGGAAGCCAGTTATCTCGTACTTTCTTTGGCATTTCCACTTCATTTCGTTAAGCCTTCCAGGCTGTGGTAGATCCCTGTCCAAACTTAATGGAGAGAAAACAGACACATGAGGTCTCTGTCCTGACCATGTCCCAGCTTCCAGTTCCTGTGATTCTGCTTTGGGACTGACAGCAAACCCTGGCTAGCATTTTTGGGAGCATTTTTGCTCATTGCTCACCTTAGTGGTCCTTGTCCTGTACTTGGATCTCCTTTGGCACCTCATAGGGCTGTGGGGAGGGGCAGGCAGTATGTGACAGCAGGATTGGGGCACTCCTGGGTCACCTGACCACAATATCACCTCAATGCCACCAAAACCCCACCAACACTTCTAATATATGCCTTTAAGAAGATATAGTCAAAATATAGAGAAATCCCCAGAAGGGGGAAATTATTTCCAGCAGGGGCTATGCTGTGGGTTGGGGAGGCAGCTTAGGTTGGGAGGAGAAGGCAGGAAATTGGCTTGGGCTTGAGGGTCAGGGGTATGAATAAGCCAGTGATTCTGGTCTACACTAAATAATTGTGAAGTTTTTCCCATTGAGAAATGGGCCTCAATGTGATAGTCCAGGTGTATGCATAGTATCTATATTTTAGCAAATATCTAATATTTTGTTCTATAGACACTCTTTTTTGACATCCTGGAACATAAGGACTATTTTATTTACCCTTATCAGGGTCTATTTCAAGTGTAATGTGCCCTCAGTTGGGACCCAAGATAATAGTGATAATATCCCCCCTCTCCCTGAAGCATTTAAGTGCCTACTATGTGTTCATTTCTGATCTTTACAACAATCCTGAATGGTGACAATTGCCCCATTTTACAGAAAAGGAGTTGAGGTTCAGAGAGGTGATGTGATCTGCCCAAAGCCTCATAGGTAATAAGTGGCAGAACCATGATTTGAACTTCAGATCTGTGGCTCCAGTGCGTGTGTTATTATGGTCTTTCCTCACAGCTTTGCCTACTTTAATCCAACAGAAAGGCCACCCCATTTAATAATAACACCTATGTCCATTGTCTACTAATCATTGACTCAGGCAGGTAGCACACCATGTGCTGCCAAATTTCCCAGTAAGAGTCACTATGGGCCCCGCGTGGGTGCACTCTCCAGCCATAGCTCCCGAGACCTGCACGACCCAGTGGAGGGGTAGGGGGCTCACAGGCCACCCAAGGATAATAAACTCCACTCCTGGCTTCATGAGAGTTTTTTCCTCCCTCTGTATGGGGTCCTGGGAAGAGATGGTGCTGGAAGACAGAATAATTGGTTCATTCCCTGTCTTTTCTACTAACCAGTTAGCTGGGGAATCTCCTGTCACATTTCTGTGTCTGTGTTCTTATCCTTGATGGTGGATGATAAGATCTGCTCAACTTCTCTCTCAAGTTCATTATAAAGATGAAATGTAATTATTGATGTAAAAACAATTTTTGAAGTTAAAGTACTGGTATTGCAGTCTGTGTTAAAGAGAAATTGGGGGAGGCATTGTTTCTCAGTGTTAGTAGCAGAAACATTTCTGAGGGACCCACAGAAGAATCAGACACATCTTGTTGTCCAGATGTCAGCCCAACTCCTCAATGTCCTTCACTAGGGCCTAGTAAAAAAGCCCGTTTGACTAGAATTCAGTGCAAGTAAAAGGGAAAAACTCAGTGGAAACCAACTTCTGCATAAGCTAAACAAAAAGCAGAACAAAACAATACATATTTCCAAAGATCTTAGCAGTGACTCAGGTTTCCTTCTGAAAGGGAAAAAAAACTGTTCTGTTAAATGCCGAACGCCCATGACACCTCTTTCCAAGTGTGGGGGCACTGAGACCAGCACAGTCCACCATCCTCAGCCAGAAGCAGCTTTCCTGAGCATGCCAGGTGCAAGGTCCTGCAGAGATGCAGCCAAGCGGCGCCACAGCAGGCGGACACCCTGGTTCCATCTCACCCCACACTTCCTGGGGGACCACGTGACCCACTGTGGGAGCCATCACCCACCCTTCCTTACCCACCCTGGCCCCTGCAGCTATTGCCCTCTACGGACCTCTTTCTTCTCTGTCCAGCCCGTCTGTCCTCCCTGTGGCCTCGGACAAGGTGATCTGAAATAAACAGCCAGTGCAGGGACTTTGCAGGTGGAATTACCACCTGCATCTTCAGTGGGCCTGTGATAACCTCAGCTGATCAGTCAAATCAGTGAATGTGAGGAGAGAAAATGGGTTTTATAATTTGGCCACCTGCCCAGATCTTTATTGCTATTTCTTATTGGCCGTCCTTACTGCCAAGATAGCAGTCGTAACTTCTCAACACGTAAGAGCAGGATATTTCACTTTTGTTGTCTTTTTTTCCTGAGTAGTAGACTCCCCTAAGACCTCCCACCTCCACCACCCACAAACTTAAGGTGACTAATTAGAGAAATTTTGGTTTTACCACAAGATTGTCAAAGAAAAGAGACGTTTTTCCCTTTATGCAATAAATTGGTCTGGAAAATGTAGTGTATTTTTACATTTTAGCATTTTTTGCGGCAAATTCAGTCATTTAGATTGTCAAAGAAAAGAGACGTTTTTCCCTTTATGCAATAAACTGGTCTGGAAAATGTAGTGTATTTTTACATTTTAGCATTTTTTGCGGCAAATTCAGTCATT
>NW_007726899.1:530067-530820 GCF_000696425.1 Galeopterus variegatus | reverse complement strand
TCAGCTCCTAGACCAATGCCTACTACATAGTACTCATCCAATAAGTGTTCGTTAAATGAGCATAAGGGCTGAAGTGAATAATTGGAAAAATAAAGGAGATGTGCTCACATATATTCCCTAAGGACATGAAGTGCATCTCACCTGTTACACATAGGTAGTTTAAATGTTTTAGTGTTTCCCAGAAGATGACTAATGTGCAAACTTTTTCAGAGTTTCCTTTAAAACTAAAACAACCTTCTGAGTTACATACTATATTATTTCCATCTTATAGATGAAGAAACTGAGGCTCAGAGAGATTAAGTAATTTCTATTTCAATCAAAGAGCAGAATCTCCGATCATTTGATACTATCTAGTAAACTGTTAATCTGGTTTCATCCCAGTTAAAAGGTGCTTACTGCAGTTACAATTTTTCCAAGACGGATTTGATCCACTTTAGAATAGTAGCAACAGTTGTAACAACAAATAGTAAAAACATCCTTTCTTGCTACTTTCCTGTTTAGGAGAAAGTGCTAGTTTGGGGCAGAAATAGTTATCAGAAAATGACTAGATTATAAATGACCAAATGTGGGAACAAGGCTCTATCTGCTCCAGAATATCTGTATCTGTATATCTACATCTGTATAATATAGAATGCCTTTTCAGCTTTTTGGAAATGAAGAAATGAAGGAAGGACATAATATTTTATTAAAGCGTATGTAAGAAATCCAGTAGAAAACTAATTTGTAATCTGCTTCTCTCATGTAGAGCAAACA
>NW_007726899.1:527339-528366 GCF_000696425.1 Galeopterus variegatus | reverse complement strand
GTGGTAGGGATTTTCATAGGGTACTCAGGGAATATCTTATTAGATGACATTTAAGAAGAGACTTAGAAGAAATTCTAGATGGATCTAAGATTTTAACAGAAAAAGTGAAATTATAAAATATGGCACAAATGAATTCTCTGTCTTTCTCTTCAAATTTGCCCATTGTCCTGCATATGAAATCTTGAGGAATGTTGCACCAAGTCACTAGAGTCACTTGAATGGGGGTCTTCTTCCCCACTCCAACATTTGGAAGAGAAGGCGTCTTCTTTCCCATTCTGAATTTCTGCCAGCCCCAAGCAGGAACTTAGGCCTTGATAGAAGTATTAAGTAGAACCTTCCGCCTCTCGTCCATCTCCCATGGATCTAGTAAGCCAGATGGATAGAGTCTCTCATCTACTAGTCCACTTTTTGCAGCATTCTCTGGCAGCACTTGTCAAACTTTGATGTGTGTAGGAGTCAGCTGAGGGATCTGGTTCAAATGAAGACTCTGATCTAGTAGGTCTTGGCTGGGACCTGAGGTTCTGCATTTCTGTTAAGCTCCGAGGTAATGCTGATGCTGCTGATTTGGGGACCATACTCTCTGTGNTCTTTCCCATAAACGCAGAATTCTTCCCAAGTGATCTTATCCAGCCACCTACCTTCAGTTTGTACCGATAGCTGATGACTCTTAGTCTTTCCCTTAAACCCAGATTTTCCCCTGAATTCCAGATTTGTAAATGCAGTTTTTATTGGACAACTCTACCTGATGTCCCATGGGACCTCAAACTCATATTCATTTAACAAATTATCAAGTACCTGCCATATGTCCCCAATGACACTTTATTCTAGGCACCAGGTAAACAATAATGAACAAAATAGATGTAGCTCTTTGTAAAACTTACATTGTATTAGGGAGGGGAGGAAACAGATAAAATAAAGCAGAGAAAGAGGAGCAGGTAGTTCTGGGCATTAGACGTGGTAGTGGCAGTGGTAGGGATTTTCATAGGGTACTCAGGGAATATCTTATTAGATGACATTTAAGAAGAGA
>NW_007726899.1:519411-525219 GCF_000696425.1 Galeopterus variegatus | reverse complement strand
GGCCCTTCCTTGTCTTTTTTTTGCCATCTTCTCACCTATCAATATGCAGATCAATGTCTAACTCCTTTATGAAGCTTTTCCTTGGTGCTTCAACAACAAATAATCTCTTCCTATTTGGCTCCTGGTTTACTATGTATAGAATTTCATAGGTTTCTCTGTAATTGTTATTACATTTATTTGTTAAAAGCCAATTTCCTCTACTAATTTGAAAGATAGCAATAGTGTTTGATTCATCCTTTCTTTCTAGCACCCTTCTCAGGGCTTGTACCTATTAAATGCTAGATACATATTGAATGAATGCTTAATACTTAGGTTGGAGCTTGGTGACTAAGTACTTCTATGCTTAATCTTCTCTTTTATGTCTCCTCTTCACTCCCTTGCATTTTGGCTGAAGTGTCTATTTCCTTTCCACCGTATGAGCAGAAATAGAGAGAGCAGGGGCAACATCTTATTATGTTAGAGACCCACTCATCACTTGGTGAGGACCTGACACAAAAGTTGTGGTGGAATAAAAGTTTGATAATAAAATATTTTTGTATCCTGAAAAAAGCAGAATAGAACTTTTAACTCAAAGTTAAAAGAACCAGCTCTTCCATTAACTAGTACACAATCTTGGCCTATCTACCTATGTTGTCTGAACCTTACTGTCCTCATCTGTAAAATGGTGGTTTTGACATCTATATCACAGGATTAGTGAGGGATTAGATGAAACAGTGCATCTTAAAGAACAGCAGGGACTCCGTAACTGTCAATCTTCCTCCTTCCTTGCTGCCAGGGGGTTTAGGTCTTCATCATACTTGCTTCTTTCTTTTTTTTTTTTTTTTTTTTTTTTTTTTTTTTTTTTNATGTAGTGGATTAGTAAAACAAAATGGCCATGGAGTCTTTACAACTCTTTTCATCAAAAGGTGAAGTCCATTTCTTTGAATCTGACTGGCCTTGTGATGTGCTTTTCTAGTAGAATACAGAAGAAGTGACACTATGTGACATTTTGCAGCAACTTCTCTCATTGTCTTGGAACACTTCAACCATGAAAACAAGTCAAGGTCAGCCTTGTTGAGGATGACAGACCATGTGGAGAGGAGAAAGCCCAGCCTTCCCAGCCACCTCTCCATATGAGTGAACCCAGCCAACCATGTGGGTCAGAGATGAGCCAGCCTTGCTGAACTCAACCCAAACCGCTGACCCACTGAATCATGAGAAATGAATGATTATTTTATGAATGGTTATTTTAAGATACTGAGGGTTGTGGCTAATTTTTTATGCAATAGAAACTAACTGATGTAGTGAAATAAGTGCTGTAATAGGTCCATATAATAAAAATCAACCTACTGGGGGAAGAGGCCAGCCAGGGGAAATCTCTACAGAGAATATTTGACCTTAATATTTCATGAGTAAAAGTTTCTAGGATAAATGGTTTAGAGGGAGAACAAATAGTAGGTGTTTAACAAAATTGTGTTGCTTTAGCTACCAAATATGTATTAAATAAAACCTAAGAAAAATTATGATTATGTCTTCATCTCACCCCTATCCACAATCAGACATTTAGCAAAGATGTAAGTTACTGGATCAGTGTATGGGGACAGAAAGAACTGTAAGATTAGTTACTGCTATGAAGCAGCTAACGCTCTAAGTGAAATACAGGGTACAAAGGCAAAAACAAAATACGAATTCAAGGAATATATAATAAGTGGAGCAGGCAGTGGAATAGCATGTGGGAGGAGGGAAGGATATTAAAGAACTGGGTCTCTCAGGAGAGCTTTATAGAAGAGGCAGCATAAGAATGAGATTGTAAGGAATAGGGAGTACATAAAACTCAGAGAAAATCAGGTTCCATTCAAAATGGAAAGAAAGAAAAAGGGCACTCCAGAAAGGAAAATGGCAAAAGCAGAACATGGCGGCAAGCGTATGGCTCATCTGGAGGTGGAGTAGATACCTTGCCCGACAGCAAGTGTAAGGGGTGGGAGATGGTTTCTGAAAGACAGTTATGGACCTTGTAGTAATTGGTCTTGAATGCCAGAGAAAGGATGTTTAATTTTATTTTGTGTAAATGGGAGCCATTGAAGATTTTTAGTAAGACCGTGACATTAACAGGGTGGAAAAACCAGCCTCTGTCAAACTCTTCTGCCTGGTGGCAACACAGATTTTTCTCCTAAATCCCAAAGGCTGTTCTCCAGCTATCCAGTCTGCTTTTTTTATGACATTAACAAGGTGAAAAAACCAGCCTCTGTCAAACTCTTCTGCCTGGTGACAACACAGATTTTTCTCCTAAATCCCAAAGGCTGTTCTCCAGCTATCCAGTCTGCTTTTTTTTTCTTGAAATTTTGTGATCAAATTTGGTTTAGGAAAATACTAAGAAAATCCTCAAGTATGTGAATCTGAGGTTTGGGCATATTCTGATGCAGAAAGTGGTGTGTTAGTGTACTTACTTCTCACTTGAGAAGTAGCTGAGTTAGGTATGATAGATATAAGTTCCCACTGCTCTCCCAGTCCATCGTCCAGCTTTTCAGGCTCACCTGCTTGCTGCTCAGTAGACATGGAACATGTCAAGTCCATATTAGGCCCAGCAGTCCCCTATGCTCTCCTTTGAAATTAGTGGCAAAACAAATAGGAAATGATAATTATTCTTTGTTCCACAAATATCTATTGATATCTTGTCTGGGCTAAGCACTTGGGACTAGAAAAGTCAAATAAGACATTGTTGCTCCCCCTTATGAGCCACTAAAGGAAGCAGATAAATCAAAATATAGCCTGCAAGGTGCGTTGGTGAGTGGTATGGATTAGCTTGCTCAGCTTCAGGTCTTTTTCTTCTGGTGAACCTTGCTGTTTTCAAAGGCCAGAACACCAAAACTTAAATTTCCTAGACCCCCTTTCAGCTAAGATTCTGGGTATGAGTTAGATTCCATCAATCAGATGAACTCACACATGATTTGAAAGGGGATATTCCTGCCACTTTGGGGTTTTGTTTGTTTGTTTGTTTGTTTGTTTGTGGCAAGCAAGGTCCTGGCAATTGTGGTTATTCTGCTACAGCATATCCCAAGCCCCATTTACCAACTTTGTGGCTGTCAAGAGGCCATTTCAGCTGATGTATCAGCAACTTTCTGACTCCAGCTTTCTAATCTCTGGATCACAGTTATGGCGTGTGCTCTTGCACTAAGGTCAGTTCTACAGTGTTCTGAGAGTCATTTCAGGAGACTGGGACTAGAAACCTTGCAACTATTTTCTAAGTATCTAATTCCTGTGTTAAACCTCCTTCTGCTTAAAGTACCTAGAGAGGTTTCTGTTTCCTGCTCTGAACATTTACAGATGATATAAAAGGTGTATAAATAAAATAATGACAGTCTGGCCAAATGTGTGACTAATTCTGCTTTGGGGAGTTGGAGAAATTTCCATGGAGAAAGTGGATAATACGTACCTTAAAGAATAAGTAGGAAGTATTATTCAATAGGCAGAGAGGGGTAGAAAGAGCATTCTAGGATTGAAAAGAATGGGCATAGAAGCACATAGGTGTCAAGGATAACAGTGTTTAGGGAAACAAGTAGAATACTAGATTTCTACCGTCATTTGCAGGCCATTTTTAGTACATTATTTCAATAATAGCATTATACCTTGGTGTTTCCCCATAGCGTGCCAACTCATTATTCTATTTATAGTGCTTTTCATGTCATAAGTAACATGTGGGTATACATATATCATGTATACACACACATATAAAATAGACATATGAGTATAATTAATATATATCTTTCCCATGTCCAACCAGTAGAGAGATAATAAGGAGCAGTATGGTGGGGTGGTTAGGATATAGGCTCAGGAGTTCAGACTGCCTTGATCTTACTTAAACACTCTCTCCATATCCTTCTCTGTAAAAATGGGGATAATAATAGTACCCCTCCCCCCCAGAAGAATTGTTTTGAGGATTAGAATTAATACATGTAAAATGCTTAGAACATGGTAGACACGCAGAAAGCCCTCAATAAATGTTAGTTATGGTGATGCATTGTTTTTATGGCTATACACCCTCAGCCAGTGAGTGCTACAGTGCTGTCTTCTCCTTGATTGTCCCTCACAAGTCTGGTTTTTGCTGCTCTGTGGTATTTTTTTCTGCCTTTATTAATTGTTTTCATGAACTATTTTAACCTTTCTGGTTATTAAAAGATATGCCAAGAGAGGGCTTGTAGTGCCACAAAATTGCTGAGGAAAATTTTCGTGCTAGTTGTTAAAATGCAAAAGTTTATGATGGTTCAAAGCACTTGATGTAATGGGCAAGGCAACAGAAGGTATAAATATCAGTAGAAATTGGTGGAAATCCTTTGATATTTGAACATGTATTGTAAAGAATACTGCAGACCAACAATTGTTTGACAGAAACTGGAAGGAACTAGGGACAGAGGCATAAAGACACTGCGAAAACAACTGCTCAGTTAACACTCTCACTTCCAAGAAATTAATCCCTGCACTAAAAAGGCTATGCCTATACCTTCTTTTTAAATCTATACTATCTATTTGTACAGTCCTCTTCCCATCCTGTCCCTTTCCCATCGGCCATTGGATAGATCTGCAACATGGGCCCCTGTTGTCCAGCAACTTTGACATTCTCTTTTAATTAGGAACCTACACATTAGGAAAGACCTCAGTCTCCCCCGCACATTCTCCTTTGGACAGTTCTACCCTACATAACTTGATTTCTCATTTTCATACCCATCTTTGGATTTTCCCTGTTAAACTACACTTTTTCTAAAGTTTTGCAATTTTTTCCTATACTAAAATAAAACCCTTCTCTTTATCTCGTTATTAATCCAATTATTTTCTTTCTTTCAATGAACATTTACTAAAGCATCTACTATGTGTGCTTTGGCACTGGAGATTCAGAACAGGAGGAACATTACTCTCAAGATGCATTCAGTGTGATGGAGGGGACAAAAAAGTGAAAGTTAGAACAGTAGGTGATTCAGGCTGCTCTATAAGCAACTGCAAAATTCTGCAGGCAAACTGAGTAGCGACACAGAACCAGAACTTCCTTGGGGGTAGAAAATTAGAGTTGAAATGCTACTGATTTTTGTGTGTTGATTTTGTATCCTGCTACTGCACTGAAATCATTTATCAACTGCAAAAGTTTTTTTGTAGAGGCGTTAGGTTTTTGTAGAGGTATTGGGCTGTTCGATATATAGGATCATGTCATCTGCAAACAGGAACAGTTTGACTTCAACTTTTCCAATCTGGATGCCCTTTATTTCCTTCTCTTTTCTGATAGCTCTGGCTAGTACTTCCATCACTATGTTGAATAGGTGTTAGGCTGTTCGATATATATAGGATCACGTCATCTGCAAACAGGGATAGCTTGACTTCTTCTTTTCCAATCTGGATGCCTTTTATTTCCTTCTCTTCTCTGATTGCTCTGGCTAGTACTTCCATCACTATGTTGAATAGGAGTGGTGAGAGTGGGCATCCTTGTCTAGTTCCTGTTCTTAAAGGAAAAGCTTTCAGTTTTTCCCCATTCAGGATGATATTGGCAGTGGGTTTGTCATATATGGCTGTAATTACATTGAGATACTTTCCCTCTATATCTAACTTATAGAGGGTCTTTGTCATGAATGAGTGTTGAATTTTATCAAATGTTTTTTCAGCATCAATAGAGATGATCATATGGTCCTTGTGTTTGATTTTATTAATATGGTGGATCACATTTATTGATTTGCGTATGTTGAACCAACCTTGCTTCCCTGGGATGAATCCCACTTGATCATGGTGAATGATCTTACATATGTGCTGTTGTATTCTGTTTGCTAATATTTTATTGAGGAGTTTTGC
>NW_007726899.1:510167-518411 GCF_000696425.1 Galeopterus variegatus | reverse complement strand
CAGCCCAAATGTCCATCATCGGATGAGTGGATACGGAAAATGTGGTATATCTACACAATGGAATACTACTCAGCTATAAAAATGAATGAAATACTGCCATTTGCAACAACATGGATGAACCTTGAGAGAATTATATTAAGTGAAACAGGTCAGGCACAGAAAGAGAAATACCACATGTTCTCACTTATTGGTGGGAGCTAAAAATAAATAAATAAATTCACACACACACACAGACACACACACACACAAAACGGGGGTGGGGGGAGAAGATATAACAACTACAACTCCTTGAAGTTAATACGACAAGCAAACAGAAAGGACATTGTTGTGGGGGAGGGAAGAGAGGGAGGAGGGAGGGAGGTTTCGGTAATGGGCCACAATAATCAACCACATTGTATATTGACAGAATAAAAATTAAAAAAAAAAAAAAGAAAATTAGAGTTGAAACGTGAAAGATATGTAGAGATAGCAGAGATTTTGTTTTTGTGGTTTTTGGTGATTTATATATTTTAAAAGCTTTATTAAGATATAATTCACATACCATACACATAGGGCTATTTCTGGACTCTCAATTCCATTCCATTTATCCTTATGTTATTACCATACTGTCTTGTCTTGTAGTAGGTTTTGAAATCAGAGAGTGAGAGTCCTCTTACTTTGTTCTTTTCCAAAATTGTTTTGGTTATCTGAATAGGTTACATATTGTATGATTCCGTTTGTATGATGTTATGGAAAAGGCAAAACTATAGAGACAGTAAACAAATCATTGATTTCCAGAGGTTCAGGATAGAGGAGCATTGAATAAGTGAAACAGGTGATTTTCAAAGGCTGATTTACTAGGGCAATAGATGATATTGTGCATTCATCAAAACCTTTAGAACTTTAGAGAAGTAGAGTGAATCTTAATATATACAAATTAAAAAAATTATTTAGGAGGTCAGCGATCCCAGGATAGAATGCAGACTATGGCAGAAGAAACTAATTGAATTGCAATTATGTTCTATGAAACAATCTCACTTTAGGGGGCGGGGAAGTGGTAGAAAAAGATGTTGACATAAGTGATTTTGAAAATGAATGAAGTTTGTAATAACAAAGGCGAAGGAATATAAGCACTGTCCTCTAGTTAACTCATGGGGATATGAGTTAATAATTCTGAAACCAGTATACATGTGCACTGGAATTAAACAATTAAGTAAACAAGTGGCAGATGGTGGGAGCTAGGTTTCCTGTTGTTGGAGTGGGTGTTTATAGACAAGCAAGGGTTCTGCCCTTGCTTGGATAATCCATGTGGTAATGTATTAGAGTTGTAGACACCTAGGTTTATCTTTATATAGATACAGATGATTATATATAGAAATATTTATATATATATGCATAGCTTATATATAGGTATGAGGGGTCTTTAAAAGGGGGTCTTACTTTCTAATACCGTTCTCCAGCAAAGGAACCAAGGCTCCTTAGTAAAATGGGTGTTTCTAGGACTGAGGCTGACAAATATAACATGAACCTAGAGAAAGAAACTGCTCGAACACACACACACACACACACACACACACACACACACACACACACACACACCACACCACACCACACACAGTTAGAGGAATAGAGTAGCCAACTGAAAGAGTTCCCAATGGTCAAAGATAGAACTATTTGAGCAACAAAATTAAGTAGTGTTGTATTATAAGCCAAAGTATAAAATAAATACCCGTGAGTCCATACTCATTTAAGTAAGTGATTGAATATATAAATAAATGGTGGAGGAGAGACAAACCTCCCATGCAGAAAAATTTCAAATAATTTTTTTTCTTGTTCTTCAAGATTGTAGCTATAGTGGAATGAGGCATCTGACTGGCAGCAATAACCATCACTGATTTTCCACCTTGGTAGTCCTTAATCACTTTTAATTTTGTTTCCAGGCCAATTACTCAACGTGACCTCTTACTGGCAACATTAGCAGTGGATTTTGTATGCTTAGGGGCCGTAATGAACAAAACACAAGATTAAATCAAGCACAAGAGGAGATAATATAATCAAGAGATGCCATAAACACGAGATGTATGAGGCTGCTGCTGGCATAATACAGCACACTGTTTTACAGTAAACTTTTTATTTTTAATAAGTAAAAGTAGTACACTCTAAAATAGCAATAAAGGGCTGACCATTTAGCTCAGTTGGTTAGAGTGCAGCCTCAATAACACTAAGTTCAGGGGTTCGAATCCCTATATCAGCAAGCCATAAAACAAGAACAAAAAACCCCAACAAAAAGTATAGTATAGTAAATACATAAACCAGTAACATAGTCATTTATTACCATTATCAGCTATTACATATTGTGCCTAATTGTATGTGCTATATTTTTATATGACTGACAGTGTGATAGGTTTGTTTACACCATCATCACCACAAACACGAGTAATGCATTGTACAATGACATTACAACTGCTACGACATTACTGGGTGATAGGAATTTTTCAGATCTGCTATATTCTTATGGGACCACTGTCGTACATGCAGTACTTTGTGACTAAAACATCATTGTGCGGCACATGACTGTATATACATGCATGCATTCCTGTGGTGTGACAGGTTGCATCCACTGGAAAGCACATGCTGAGATGGAATTTACCAAATGGGATGTTTATTAAAGAGTGTCCTTGGAATCAAGACAAGAAAGCAAGCCATGGAAAAAAGACAAAGGAAGGAAGCAGGAATGTGTAGACGGAATGGTCAAGCTGCAATGCAGACCCAACCTCAATGGAACTCAGGGGCGAGAGTGGCCCTTTAGAGTTGTCCTAAGTTGGGCCTACATGGCCAGGACTTTATACTCCTGCAACAGTGAGTCACTGGCTGTGGGTCAGCCCCAGAAGGGGTGAGACATTGGACAAGGCAGCTCTCTGGAATCCCTAAAGTGTTGCCGACTGAAGGCTGTCACTGACAACACCCCACACAGCTGGAAATGGGATCTGAGCAGGCTTCGCTGGGTCCACCACATGGGCTAACCAGATCACAAAGATACCAGAGGTCACAGTGAGCCAGATATATAACCAGAGGAGCCTAGGTGTCACGAGAAAATACTAGGATAGATCCAAGATGAGGCAAGCTTCCGGAGTTCAGGGAGCATGCAAGAGTAGGAGCAGTCAGAAGGCAAAGAAGCAAACAAGCAAGGTTTCTCAATGCCTCGGAATGAGAGGCCCTTGACTTCAGTAAGTTTATGGCCTAGCCATAAGTTTTTTACCCAAACAGCCAAGAGCAAGCAACTGACTAAGGCAATGGGAGGAAGGAAGATGAGACGCAGTAATTAAGCTTTGAATGACATGAGCTTAGAGAAGGAAAGATGCTTTAGTTAGTGGAGAAGCCTCTTTAAGTCTGAATCTTGAAGTAGACCTGAAATACCTCTCACACATATGTAGAGGGCTGCAGCAGCAATTTCTCCAGCTCATTATACCTTCTCATTCATTCCCAGTGAAACCCATCGCTGTCTCTGAAATCCAAGGGGGTCTCATCTCATGCACACCTCTTATTCCTGGATTCATACAGGCATGTGGCATGAAAAGACCAACCTCCATTTTTTTCTATGTACTGTTCTGCACCAAACTCCCATTTGTATGGGAGTTTGGAACATTTATAACTTGTTTTGTGAATCTTTTCCCATTCTCAGAATTATCCTGTTGCTAAGCAGTGAAGGACTCCAAACAAATCTCTTCCTTCATGGATGCTGCTAGTTATTCTGCACTATATACTTAGTTTCTGAATATCCCTTATTCTTCTTACATTTTTGCATTGTTCACTGGAGCACTTTGCCTCACGCTAACAAATATCTCAGGAAACCCTGTAGATCCCACTGATTGAGCCAACAGTATCTGAGTCTTTGGCTCCTTGTGCCAAATCACCCGTTTGTATTGTGTGGCCTACTGACTGGGGTGTTTGTATTGTGTGGCCTACCGACTGGGGGTAGCTTTTTTTAATGCTAAGATCCTCTTTTAACACTGTTTCTAGCTGAGTAGAATCTTGTATAAGATTAATGGAGAAAGTTACTCATTTATAATTATAGGGGCCCAATCCTTACAGGGGAACCTTATACCTTCTCTAGTATCATGAAATGTTGCTCCCTTTTACCTGCTGCTGAGACATAGGTGCCAACGCTCTTTCTCTGACTTGGTTCTCAGGTAGAAAAACTTTCCCTGTGCTAATTCTTCTTCCAATTTTCCATATTGGCCTTTCAGGTTCCTTTGCCTGGAATATTCTGCTTTGTCTCCTAAGTCTGTGGCTCAGCAAGGACTTGTATTTCTCAGTTGCCAACGACTTCTCTTTCTTCTGAGTCTTATCTGACTTTTGCATCCTATACCTTGTTATTTCTATTAAGGAAACACATTTTTAAAGAAATATTCCAAAGAAATCCCTGCTGACTTCCTTGGATTTTTAGGTCAGGNCCTCGGCGGGAGCGCCGCCGTGCTCCCAAGCGGCACACTGTAGCAGTGCGCCACCGGGCCAACCCTAAAAAGGGTTCTTTCTAATACCGTTCTCCAGCAAAGGAACTAAGGCTCCTTGGAAAAAACGGGTGTTTTTAGGACTGAGCCTGACAAATATAACATGAACCTAGAGAAAGGAAGTGCTCAAACACACACACACACACACACACACACACACACATTAGAGGAAAAGAGTAGCCAACTGAAAGAGTTCCCAATGGTCAAAGATAGAACTATTTGAGCAACAAAATTAAGTAGTGTTGTATTATAAGCCAAAGTATAAAATAAATACCCGTGAGTCCATACTCATTTAAGTAAGTGATTGAATATATAAATAAATGGTGGAGGAGAGACAAACCTCCCATGCAGAAAAATTTCAAATAATTTTTTTTCTTGTTCTTCAAGATTGTAGCTATAGTGGAATGAGGCATCTGACTGGCAGCAATAACCATCACTGATTTTCCACCTTGGTAGTCCTTAATCACTTTTAATTTTGTTTCCAGGCCAATTACTCAACGTGACCTCTTACTGGCAACATTAGCAGTGGATTTTGTATGCTTAGGGGCCGTAATGAACAAAACACAAGATTAAATCAAGCACAAGAGGAGATAATATAATCAAGAGATGCCATAAACACGAGATGTATGAGGCTGCTGCTGGCATAATACAGCACACTGTTTTACAGTAAACTTTTTATTTTTAATAAGTAAAAGTAGTACACTCTAAAATAGCAATAAAGGGCTGACCATTTAGCTCAGTTGGTTAGAGTGCAGCCTCATAACACTAAGTTCAGGGGTTCGAATCCCTATATCAGCAAGCCATAAAACAAGAATAAAAAACCCCAACAAAAAGTATAGTACAGTAAATACATAAACCAGTAACATAGTCATTTATTACCATTATCAGCTATTACATATTGTGCCTAATTGTATGTGCTATATTTTTATATGACTGACAGTGTGATAGGTTTGTTTACACCATCATCACCACAAACACGAGTAATGCATTGTACAATGACATTACAACTGCTACGACATTACTGGGTGATAGGAATTTTTCAGCTCTGCTATATTCTTATGGGACCACTGTCGTACATGCAGTACTTTGTGACTAAAACGTCATTGTGCGGCACATGACTGTATATACATGCATGCATTCCTGTGGTGTGACAGATTGCATCCACTGGAAAGCACATGTTGAGATGGAATTTACCAAATGGGATGTTTATTAAAGAGTGTCCTTGGGGGCCAGCCCGGTGGTGCACTGGATAGTGCGCTGCTTGGGAAGCGCGGCGGCGCTCCCGCCCGAGGGTTCGGATCCCACATACAGACCGGTTCCCGCTCACTGGCTGAGCGAGGCGCAGGAGCAACACTGAGGGTTGCGCATTCCTGTGGTGTGACAGGTTGCATCCACTGGAAAGCACATGCTGAGATGGAATTTACCAAATGGGATGTTTATTAAAGAGTGTCCTTGGAATCAAGACAAGAAAGCAAGCCATAGAAGAAAGACAAAGGAAGGAAGCAGGAATGTGTAGACGGAATGGTCAAGCTGCAATGCAGATCCAACCTCAATGGAACTCAGGAGCGAGAGTGGCCCTTTAGAGTTGTCCTAAGTTGGGCCTACATGGCCAGGACTTTATACTCCTGCAACAGTGAGTCACAGGCTGTGGGTCAGCCCCAGAAGGGGTGAGACATTGGACAAGGCAGCTCTCTGGAATCCCTAAAGTGTTGCTGACTGAAGGCTGTCACTGACAACACCCCACACAGCTGGAAATGAGATCTGAGCAGGCTTCACTGGGTCCACCACATGGGCTAACCAGATTGCAAAGATACCAGAGGTCACAGTGAGCCAGATATATAACCAGAAGAGCCTAGGTGTCACGAGAAAATATTAGGATAGATCCAAGATGAGGCAAGCTTCCAGAGTCCAGGGAGCACGCAAGAGTAGGAGCAGTCAGAAAGCAAAGAAGCAAACAAGCAAGGTTTCTCAATGCCTCGGAATGAGAGGCCTTTGACTTCAGTAAGTTTATGGCCTAGCCATAAGTTTTTTACCCAAACAGCCAAAAACAAGCAACTGACTAAGGCAATGGGAGGAAGGAAGATGAGACACAGTAACTAAGCTTTGAATGACATGAGCTTAGCAGTAACTAAGCTTTGAATGACATGAGCTTAGAAGAGGAAAGATGCTTTAGTTAGTGGAGAAGCCTCTTTAAGTCTGAATCTTGAAGTAGACCTGAAATACCTCTCACACATATGTAGAGGGCTGCAGCAGCAATTTCTCCAGCTCATTATACCTTCTCATTCATTCCCAGTGAAACCCATCGCTGTCTCTGAAATCCAAGGGGGTCTCATCTCATGCACACCTCTTATTCCTGGATTCATACAGGCATGTGGCATGAAAAGACTAACCTCCATTTTTTTCTATGTACTGTTCTGCACCAAACTCCCATTTTTATGGGAGTTTGGAACATTCATAACTTGTTTTGTGAATCTTTTCCCATTCTCAGAATTATCCTGTTGCTAAGCAGTGAAGGACTCCAGACAGATCTCTTCCTTCATGGATGCTGCTAGTTATTTTGCACTATATACTTAGTTTCTGAATATCCCTTATTCTTCTTACATTTTTGCATTGTTCACTGGAGCACTTTGCCTCACGCTAACAAATATCTCAGGAAACCCTGTAGATCCCACTGATTGAGCCAACAGTATCTGAGTCTTTGGCTCCTTGTGCCAAATCACCCGTTTGTATTGTGTGGCCTACTGACTGGGGGTAGCATTTTTTAATGCTAAGATCCTCTTTTAACACTGTGTCTAGCTGAGTAGAATCTTGTATAAGATTAATGGAGAAAGCTACTCATTTATAACTATAGGGGCCCAATCCTTACAGGGGAACCTTATACCTTCTCTAGTATCATGAAATGTTGCTCCCTTTTACCTGCTGCTGAGACATAGGTGCCAACGCTCTTTCTCTGACTTGGTTCTCAGGTAGAAAAACTTTCCCTGTGCTAATTCTTCTTCCAATTTTCCATATTGGCCTTTCAGGTTCCTTTGCCTGGAATATTCTGCTTTGTCTCCTAAGTCTGTGGCTCAGCAAGGACTTGTATTTCTCAGTTGCCAACGACTTCTCTTTCTTCTGAGTCTTATCTGACTTTTGCATCCTATACCTTGTTATTTCTATTAAGGAAACACATTTTTAAAGAAATATTCCAAAGAAATCCCTGCTGACTTCCTTGGATTTTTAGGTCAGGCAAGAGAGATTTGTAAAAAGAGACTCTGCAGAGTGCTTCTCCACAGTAGTCTACCTCTGACTGGGAAGTCTTCTTACTTCATGTTTCTATATCTTTAGCATCTAATTTACATATCTACAGAGGCTGGCTCATCCAAATTCACAGTCATTTATAAGAATGGAGTCCCTCTTACTGTGGATTGGACATATTGCCATATTTCTTCCAGATGTAGTGACAGTCTTCCCTCATGTAATTGCTTATGTCTTCTAAGCTAAGTGACAAGCTGGGAGGGGCAGGGGTAGGCAGGGTGGAGGATGACACACGTGCATTCCAGGCAGGAGAACATGGACCTCCAAGTTTCTGGGGCAGGAGGGCTTGGTGTGTTCTAGGAAGAGCTAGGAAGCTGGAGCACACTGAGTTAGAGGAAGACTGCTAGGAACTGAGGTTGGACGTCTGGGGTGGGAAGTGCCAATCCTTTAGGACCTTGAGGGCCATGGTGAGCATGCTGGATTTTTCTCCGAGGAACATGGGAAAGTATCCGCTTTC
>NW_007726899.1:507697-508933 GCF_000696425.1 Galeopterus variegatus | reverse complement strand
TCGCTCAGCCAGTGAGCGGGAACCAGTCTGTATGTGGGATCCGAACCCTCGGTGGGAGCACTGCCCTGCTCCCAAGTGGCGCACTGTAGCAGTGCGCCACCGGGCCGGCCCAGAATCCCCCACTCTTAATATCTGGTTACCCTCGGTACTGGGTTCCCCATTCTTCACCATCTTCCAGATGATGTCTGATCACCCTGGCCTGCCTTCAGCAAGAATCCTGTTAGGGTGGTTTAGCCATAATCCTCCCTTACCCTGATGTTTCCTCTTAGTAATTTTCCACGCACTGAAATCCCTGCAATCCTACTCCTTGGCTGTAAATTCCTGCTTATCCTTGTTGTAGTTGGAGTTGAGTCAATCTCTCTCCCCTCCTGCAAAACCCCATCACAACAGTCCCTGTACCTACTGTGATAGTCCTGAATGAAATCTGCCTTCCTTCTTTAACAACTGTCACGAATAATTTTTTTTTTAAACAGAAAATTCCCCTTTAATGTTCAAGGCTAAACCCTCTATCTAGACCCTGAGCCTTGCTACTTTCTTGCTTTATGAATTGTCATTGCTATGATATATTGACTTGTTATTTAATTATTAATGTACTGAAACTTTATCTCTCATGTAGTCTTTAATCGTTCTTAGTTATTTTTCATCTTAAAGCCAAGATTTTCCTTTGACTATCATTTCCTCATTTAGCTGACAACTATTTTGTTCTATCCCTTCATAACTAAATTTCTTATAAGGGCAGTCTACTTTCTCTTTTCTATTTTTTCATCTCCCATTCGTGATAGAAATCACTGTAGTCTGTTGTCCACAGTATTTACCCCACTGAAATAATGATTGCTAGCTTCACAAACCGCCATTGAAGGGCCAGTTCCAATAAGCCCATTTCCATCTTCTTCACGCTTGTACTTTCTGTTGACCAGTCCTCTTCCTTGACACACTCTCCTTGTTTGGCTTCCCTAACCCACTTTCTTTTCTCTTACCTCTGTTAGTTCTTCACTAGCTCCTCTTTCTGCACATGGCTGTATATTTCATAGATATCTTGCTTCACAGTCTGTGGAGATACTTGTCCACTCATCTATTTACCTGTATGCCTACAAGAGGACAAATATTAAACTAGAGAGATTAATCAAATCTATCAATCCAGGGCTGGCCCGGTGGCGCACTGCTACAGTGTGCCACTTGGGAGCGCGGCGGCGCTCCCACTGAGGGTTCGGATCCCACATACAGACCGGCTGCTCA
>NW_007726899.1:505023-506126 GCF_000696425.1 Galeopterus variegatus | reverse complement strand
ATGCAGGCCTAGCAAGGATGGGGGCCAAGTTGGAGGCCTTGTCAAGAAGACAGCTCAGAGTATCTAGACTAAAGTTTGGTCAAGGAGAAAGTCTTTGCCAATGTAACAATTGTCAATAATGAAGATCATATTCATATTTGTTAATTACCAATTAATAAAACAAATCTGAACATCAGGAGAAACCTGAATATCAAGAGCTTAATTGGCCTATTTCAGACATAGATTGTTTTAGGATATCTTTTGAAGATATTAAAGGCTATTAGCCACACCTAATGTCAACTTTTACTTTAAAAAATCCTTTTTGCATCTTCGTGAACTGTAGAAAAAATTCCAGACTTCTTGTCTTGACATAAAATGTATAAAAATCTTTGCCATGAATATCCTTTCACACTCATTTTCTGCCTTTCCTCAATTTGTTTTGTGAATTGTAGGCAAGCCAGATTATATGTAATCTTTTTCTTTTTCTTTTTTTTTGTGACTGGTAAGGGTATCGCAACCCTCNAAGAATGGAGTCCCTCTTACTGTGGATTGGACATATTGCCATATTTCTTCCAGATGTAGTGGCAGTCTTCCCTCATGTAATTGCTTATGTCTTCTAAGCTAAGTGACAAGCTGGGAGGGGCAGGGGTGGGCAGAGTGGAGGATGACACACGTGCATTCCAGGCAGGAGAACATGGACCTCCAAGTTTCTGGGGCAGGAGGGCTTGGTGTGTTCTAGGAAGAGCTAGGAAGCTTGAGCACACTGAGTTAGAGGAAGACTGCTAGGAACTGAGGTTGGACGTCTGGGGTGGGAAGTGCCAATCCTTTAGGACCCTGAGGGCCATGGTGAGCATGCTGGATTTTTCTCCGAGGAACATGGGAAAGTATCCGCTTTCCATCTGAGGCAGGGAAAAAAGTGACAAAGAGTCTCTTTGACCAAACTTTAGTCAGGCTCCTCTAAATCCTCTTCCCAACTAGGCCTAGATTTTTGGACTTTCATGTCTTTACATTCCCAGTTTTAGCAAGAATCCTGTTAAGCTGGTTTAGACAGAATCCCGCACTCTTTTTTTTTTTTTTCCTTTTTGTCTTTTTTCGTGTTCGGCAACGGACCGCAACCCTCAGTG
>NW_007726899.1:502632-503167 GCF_000696425.1 Galeopterus variegatus | reverse complement strand
ATCTATCAATCCAAAAGTAGCTGGCACTGGCCATGGTCCTGTTCAAAATAAAGTGGTACTTGCCTTTTTTTAAAGGAAGCAAATGAAGTCTTGTGTGTAACTATCAAAGTGAAACAGAGCCAGACAGTAGTTAAAGCTGTAAAAACAGATTTTATTCAGGAACTATAGCCATAGGCGAATACAGACATCAGTACAGAAGTGGGGTCAATTCTAAATACAACAATGACAGCAGGGGATTTATAGCTAACAAACAGAATGAAGGGGTCAGCGGATGGGAAATTACTGAGGAGACATCAAGAGTGGGGGGATTCTTGCTAAACCATCTCAACAGGATTCTTGCTGAGGGCAGGCCAGGGTGGTCAGATATTAAGAATGGGGGATGAGGAATTTGATAAGACATTGAGGGTGATCAGATATCAAAGTTGGGGAATTCTCTCTAAACTGACTTAGCAGGATTCTTGCTAAAACTGGGAAATGCAGGCCTAGCAAGGATGGGGGCCAAGTTGGAGGCCTTGTCAAGAAGACAGCTCAGAGT
>NW_007726899.1:501740-502074 GCF_000696425.1 Galeopterus variegatus | reverse complement strand
ATCAGTTATAGAATTTATAATATAGCACTGAAGTTACTTGTTCATATGTTTTCTGTCCCCAAAGACCATAAACTACAGGTAGGCAGTGATGTTCTTTCAGTCATTACTTGTGTACTCTACCTTTACCTCAGTGCCTGGCACCAAGTAGGTGATCAATGTGTATTGGTTGAATGAATGAATAGATAAATGAATGAATGAACAAGGGCTCTACTGCTGGCTGACTTACCTAACAGTGGCAGTCAGTAGAAACAATAGTTAAACTAAAAAAATCTCTATTTCCTTTGCTCAGCAAGGAAGAGACACCACAATTGTTATTCACGGGAAGCTCCAGAGT
>NW_007726899.1:498767-501679 GCF_000696425.1 Galeopterus variegatus | reverse complement strand
TCAGTCAGTAGAAACAATAGTTAAACTAAAAAAATCTCTATTTCCTTTGCTCAGCAAGGAAGAGACACCACAATTGTTATTCACGGGAAGCTCCAGAGTGGGCACACTGCCAAGCATTAATTCCAGTGAGTTTCAGAAAGGCATTTTTATGGTCTATATAAACTCCTTCAAGCCTTTTCTATGTATAGTGAAGTTCTCATGACTCAGAATTTTATCTCATCAAGCACCTGAACTGTTAACGTTGTAGGGGCAGTGAGAAAATAGGATCTGCAAATAGACATGGGGTAAGCCGTTTCATCTATTTCCTTTGCTCAGCAAGGAAGAGACACCACAATTGTTATTCACGGGAAGCTCCAGAGTACATCAGGATCGCAGATAAAAGTGGGCACACTGCCAAGCATTAATTCCAGTGAGTTTCAGAAAGGCATTTTTATGGTCTATATAAACTCCTTCAAGCCTTTTCTATGTATAGGGAAGTTCTCATGACTCAGAATTTTATCTCATCAAGCACCTGAACTGTTACGTTGTAGGGGCAGTGAGAAAATAGGATCTGCAAATAGACATGGGGTAAGCCGTTTCACAGAGATCAGAGCACAAAGCAAAGATTTCTAAAATAAACTGTCCACAACACAGTTCCTTTTCTTCTCCCAACAACCCCGGCAGCTGACTGGCTGACAAGGTAGTATGTGCCATCCCAACTTAAGGTCTATTTTGTATGTTAAAGAAAGTCAAAGACATTACAGACTCTGTAATAATCAAGACTCAAAAAAAGAGATCCTAAAGCTCCAGACAACAGTTAGCTGGAGAAGGTAGAGAGTATATAAATACATAAATAAGCAAATAAATAAATAAATAATGCCATTATTTACAATAGATATAGAAACAAATGTAAAATGGATTTGGAATCAACAAGGAAAAGAAATATTATAGACAATTAGAATAAGCAAATAAATAAATAAATAATGCCATTATTTACAATAGATATAGAAACAAATGTAAATGGATTTGGAATCAACAAGGAAAAGAAATATTATAGACAATTATTTTAATGAAAGAAAGTCTTGAGAAAAAGGTATCAGTATTAAAAGGTATTTTATTCCTTTACTGTCATTTTAATAGGATCTTAGGAAGGAGAGACAATAAATGCTTATGGTTGAACAACTACCTTTAACAAGAAGACTCCTCTTCACTATTGAAAAATTACGAAAACGGAACTGTTGGAACAGAAAGTAGGACATGAGCCATTAGTAAGTGCTAATGAACCCCAAGAAATACTGGCTGTTCATTACTGAAAGCAGGTATTTTTAATATGATAACATTCCAATCATGTGTCAAACTCTGGGCTGGACAGAATGTGGCCTGAGACTTTACTTGAGGCTTTTAAACATTATTTTGCTGAACTTGTCTCATACATGTGGCATCAGCTGCTCAAAATCTGATGCCACTCTGAGAACTGATACCTTGTATATGACCTCTTTTTTCTTTAAGGTTTTAGTAGGTTCTTTTTGTTGTCAGTATACTGACATTTTACAGTGATGCTCCTTGGTTTGAGACTTCTTTCCTCTATAGTACTGTGCATTTAGTGGGCTTTTGATCTGGATGTTCATGTCTTTCACTTCATGGAAATTTTCTTGAATTAATTCCTTGACAGCTCATTTCCCTCCATTATTTTTGGTTTTCCCTCTCTCTGGAATTTTTATTAATCATATTTTCCAAGCACACTAAACAAAAGAGAATTTAGAGAGTCGTATACCCTCATTCTTGTTTCACGAACATAATACATTCTTTCAGATAAAGGAGAATATTATTATTTTAAAAAATTCCCTTCTGATCTCTGCATCACCTTTATTTCATTAGCGTTCCCTTTTTAGCTTGGTTTATGCCATTCCTGCTAGAATCTTCCTTGTGTATCTGGTGATGCTTGGCTCTTCCTTTATATTGAGTCAGCACTACAATGCTGATTAGAAGTTTTGTATGCATACAAGTATTACAGAAAGTTGGCCTTTCCATTAAGTGTAAAGGAAGTGCAAATCGATCTCACTTGAAGACCACAAAGTGTCAATATCCTGATGTTTTCTCTCCATCAGGTGTTTTCCCCATAAATTAATCGCCCAATCTTGTGTGTGCGTGTGTGGTGTGTGTGCACGTGTGTGCGTGTGCGCGTGCGCGCGTGTGTGTGTTAGTTGGGTGGGGGGAGGAGAGAGAATAATTCTTACTGCCACCAATTTGGAAGCTGGGAGGGCAAAGGGGGTTGGAAAGCTCTTATTTAATTTCATCCTCTAGTTTTCACTGCCTTAAACCGACTCTTATATGTGCTTGGTGTCTTCATATTGAATCTGTCTAGTTTTTCTTCTCCACACAATTATCTTTCAATCTTCTGCTGAGGTGAAGGATCAGAAAATCATCTGCAGAAGGTCAAGGAGGAGATGTGGATACCTAATTGCTTCTATTATTTTATTTTATTCATTTATTTTTAATGGAAACATAATTGATTATACATATTTATGGGGTACAGAGTTGACTATCAGTATTTGTGAATAATATGTGATGATCAAATCAATATTATTAGCATGCTCATCATTACAAATCATAATTACCTAATTGTTTCTTTTGTGACTTTATTTCTCAGTCCTTTTCGAAGCACTAAACAGCATCACCAATGTACCTCTGACTTTAGACTCTTTCTGAAGTTTGAAGATGTGAGTCAGTCTACATATAGGACTCCCCTATTTCTGTCTCTGGCAATTGGCAAAATTGTTTACATTTGTCCATTTGTTCTTCAACTCCCCAAATTTTGTTCTGTCACCTCCAATCCTTTAATCTACCTCCTTGAGAATTTTATTTCTCTTCTTTTTTTTTTTTTTTTCCTTTTTTTGTCTTTTTTACTGACCGGTAACGGGATCGCAACCCTC
>NW_007726899.1:487399-497767 GCF_000696425.1 Galeopterus variegatus | reverse complement strand
GCGGGAGCGCCACCACGCTCCCAAGCGGCGCACTCTCCAGTGCGCCACCGGGCCAGCCCTTATTTCTCTTCTATAAGTGGGGAACAGGCATGCTAGAGAGGGTGCTAAGTATGTTTAGTCAATCTGCCAGTAGAGAGTCCTAATCAATGTTTGTTCCCAACTCTATGCTTTGAAAAACTTCAAACATACTTAAAAGTTGAAAGGATAAAGCAATAGACATTCATATTCCCTTTACTCAGATTCACCAATTGTTAGTCTTTTGCCATAATTGCTTTCTCTGTGTTTCTGTCTGTCTGTCTTTCTCTTTCTCTCTGGCTAAATTTTGGACAATTCAAGCATCCAATAAGTAAATAAGTAAGTAAGTGAATAAATAAATAAATAAAATGATGATCTATTTTTGCTGATCCATTTGAAAATAAGTTGCAGTTACCATAAACTACACTCCAAAATACACACACAGACTTAGTAAGTCCCTGAAGAATAAAGAAATCCTGTTACATAAACACAATATCATTCTCACACTTAAAAAATTAGCAATAATCCATAATATCATCTAATTTCCTGTTCATGTTAAAATATACCTATCACCAAATGTCTTTTACATCTATTTTCGTTTGTTTGTTTGTTTCAATATAGGATCTAGTGAAAGATAACATCTCATGTTTGGATAACTCTTCAGTCATTTTAAGTCTAAAACAGCCCTGCTGATTCTTTGATGTTTGTAGGAGATCCACATTCTGGATTAGGCTGATTGTTTCCTCATGGTGTCATTAAGCTTGTTCTTTTATTCCCTAAATTTCCTGCAATCTGAGAGTCAGGTGTGAGGCTTGATTTGATTCATGTTAAACCTTCTTGGCCACAACACTTTGTTGTGTTCTCCCTGCGTCACATCAGAATGCATGTAAAGTCAGATTGTCTCAGACTTAGTGTTATGTCTAATGATGTGATTAAGGAAATGAACACAAGGTCTGTTATAAACCAACAGTTTCCCTCTGAATTAGTAGTTGATCTGTGGGGTGATACTTTCAGACTATATGAATCTCATGTTCCTCAGTCACCTTCCACCTACTTATTTCAGAATCAATTCACAATTCTTGCGCTGCCACGCTTTCCAAGCTGCGCACTGTAGCAGTGCGCCACCGGGCCGGCCCCATAATTTTCTAATTCTAATAGTTCTTTTACACTTATTCACCAGCCTTCTCCCCTAAAGAAAAACTTTCCATTTTTACTTGAGCTGTGTATATGTATGATTCATTATGGACTCAAAATTTATTTAAATATTTTTAATTTATTAAAAATCAATTGTCATTAATATTTTCATTATTTATTTTTTATGTTCAAACTTTCTAAAATGTGGACAGTGGAAGACCCTTCAAATTGGCTCCTATGTCCTTTGGCATAATTCCACCAGTCACTGAGCACCTTTATGTGTAGAGCTAGGGCTAGGATCTGGAGCTGACAGACCCCTCAAGCCCATTCACAAACCCTTCACACCAGGAGCTAGGTAACTGGACAAAATGGTCTTTGAAGCCTTGGCTGAGGTAGGAATAGTCTTTATTGAGCACACACAACACTATGAGTTAAGCAGTCCACAGAGAAACTCCAAAACTCAACTGCTACCTGCAAAGTCCAAAGACAAACTGAAACTGAGCAGCTGCCAGCAGAGTAAACATGCTCTATTGTTAGAGGAGAGCTTTCTGCCACCAGCCAGCTTCACAAACTGCAGAACACACAAAAGCAATTAACTAGAAAGATACATGGGTGCACATGCATACTAACTCCACCCACACACAACTTGTTTACAAGAAATGTTGAGGGAGCCTGACTAAATTATTCTATTTTCCCTACATTATGTTTCTTATGTCATAAGATATCCTAGATTTCTTTGTAATTCATTTTGTTCTCAGAGTAGATGCTACTAAAGATGTAAGCACTGTACTATATTAAAAAGTTATTTCAAATAATTCCATTTTCCTGTGTTGTGTCATCAATTTAATAGATAGATTGATTTCTTTATATTCAGTTTTAGGTGTTTTCTTTTTAAATCCTTGTTATTTAATTTTATGTTTTGAAAATATAATATATCTACATTATTCAAAAGTCAAAACTATATGAAAATATATACTCAGATAAAGGTAAACTATGAGAAAAAGTATATACCCAGATTCTTGATCCTAACGGTTTTCCCTCCACCCTACTCCCACACACTTTAAGTAACTATATTAGGCATCCACCCAACTTAGGTAATTATTGTCATCAGTTTCTGATTTATCCTTCTTGTATTTCTTTTTGCAAAAGAGAATGTATATTTGTGTTATTTCCCCTTCTTTCTTACACAAAAGGAAGCATTTTCTATATATAATCTTTTGCACCTACTTATATTCTACTTATATATTCTTTATATATATATATACCCTTTTTCCTACTTAACTGTTAAAAATTAAAATGAAAATTACTCCATGTCAGTTCATAGAAATCTTCCTAATTATTTTTATAGCTTCATAGTGTTTCATTAGGTGGATGTAGTTTATTTAACCATGTTCCTACTGACAGGAATTCATGTTGTCCCACATTTCAGTAGATTTTACTACTATAAATCATGCTGCAATAAATAACCTCATGCATGTGTTGTATTATATTTGTAGAGACATGTTTTCTGGGTAAATTGTAGAACTGGGATTGCTCAGTCAAAGGGTGAATGTGTATTTCTTTAGTCCTCTCCACAGGGAGCTAACCAACATTTAAAAACATCTAGATATAATACACAACTGCTTCCATTCAATCTTGATGCCTATTTATAAATAATATTTTTAAAAAACCTTTGCATGACCGTCTAGAGAACTAGGGTTTCATTTTACTTTATTTTACTCTTTAGCCCTTCTCACCTTACTGCCCACCTGCATCTAATATTCCTTGTAATTTCTTGACAATCTTAAAACCTTTTGTGGCTACTCTTCTGAGAGCCTGTAGTTGTGAAGTATATTTTCTACTTCACAATTGTCTCTTGTTAGCCCACCCATGCATGTTAACATATTGGCCACTTATCGTTTCAATGTGTATCTCTCTGTGAAACTAGCTCAATCAATCATCACAGTATTCACCAGAGGTAGTGAATTTTCTGTCATTGTGGTTTTAGAAATATTTTTCTTCTTCCCTCAAAGAATACAGCAACTTAGCAAGGTAATTGATCTGTGATGGGAAAATATATCCCGTAAGTGCTCTATAAGTATATTCCCAGACTCTTCAGCCCTATAATCTTTAAGTTATGAAAGTGAAGATTTTCTTTTCTTCCCACCTTTGATTGTTAGGTCTCCTCTTTATTCTAGCTGCATGTACTTCAAGTTCCTTGAATTTGTAATCTAAGAAATTAAGTAACATATTGGTGACACTCCATCTTCCTTTGACAGTAATGATAGAAGACATGTTAAATCTCTCTCAAACTCTTAAGATTCATGCTTTTTATTATTCAATTCAGGAAAACTTTTAGGTTATTTTCTTAGTTTCATAATAGTGGTTTATGTTTTCATTTTTTTCACATCTCTGGCACCACAGTTATACACAGGTTGTACTTTTATCCAAGATACTCCCAGGTTTTATTTTCAGCTGGTTATGTACAGTTGATGTCTATTCTAATTGTAGCACCCTTTCTGACTGCTTAGTACTCATTCCATGCAGTTGTAAAATACAGTTGTAAAATATTCTAAATATCTCCCTGGTGTAGTAACCTTACAGTATAGTCTGTGAGCCAGTGCCCCTCCCTAATAAAGTATGCATTTGTCTTAGTCTAACTGAGAAATATTGGGACAATAAAATTAGTTTGTAAACATATATGTATTCAGTTTTTTTTTTTCCTTTTTGTCTTTTTTCGTGACCGGCAACGGATCGCAACCCTCAGTGTCGCGCCCGTACCGGACCAGGACCAGCAACGGGATCGCAACCCTCGGTGTTGCTCCCGCACCTCGCTCAGCCAGTGAGCGGCTGGTCTGTATGTGGGATCCGAACCCTCGGTGGGAGTGCTGCCGCGCTTCCCAAGCGGCGCACTGTAGCAGTGCGCCACCGGGCCGGCCCTTGTTTTGTTTTTTTAAAGACTATTTTTTATTCTGAGCCTATGTCATTCCTAAATTTTTGGTTACAAAATGTTTTTCTTTTATGAAAAAATTATAATGGTTTTTTTTTCTTTAACATTCTTACTTGGCTTAAAGAAAGATGACAATACTGAGTCAGTCCTCAAAATTTTAAAAAAGAGAAGAAAAAACAATTTGTGAAATTCAAAAGTCTCGAAACACTAATCTTCGTCATTTTTTTCTAAGTTAATTGTTTTGAATCCGTCTATATCATTTCTCCAGAATTGAGATTTGAGATTTAACTTTATCTTTTGAGTTACTGTCTCTTTTTGCCTTCCTCTTTGCTATTTCCAGGAATGTTTATAGTTCTTTATTTTTCATTTTCATCCAAACTATTCAGTTCTTGTATACTTTCACAGTGGATGTTGTTTACTCCACATTTTTCTGGTCACAAAAGCCAAATGGCATATCAAAAGTAATAAACAGAATCTAGTCATAAACTAGATTTTTCTGGGCGTGTTCCATACCTACTAATAGGTATTTCCCACTCTACAAATTCTTCAATTATTTTTGGAAGTCTCCAGTGAATGTCCCACATGTGAGTATTAACAAGTCTCTTAGGTTCACTGATTGCACAAAACTCTGTAGCCCACATTGCTAATGAAGGTGCTTTCTCAGTGGCACCCATGCTCACTCTTGGGTGATACTGCCAGTCATGCTGTGTTTTCTTACTCCCAGAGATGAGGGTAACACATATTGGAAAGATTGAAACAATATCTGTATAGTTAGAAAATCTCAGAGAACTAGCAAGAACTGATAGCATTAGTTTTTTTTTAATAAAGAAGATATGTCAATTTGAAGATAAAACAAATAAATCAGTAATATTCTAATGTATTAGTAATAAATGGAGAGTTTAAACTGGAAAGGCCCTCCCTCAGTATAACACACACACATAAAGGCATTAGGATAAAATAACATACAACTTCATAAAAAATTATAAAACCTTGATAAATATAAATAAAAGTTTAAAGCACATATAGCAAAGTACTTTAATACATGGGTGAATACACATCTGCTAATTCTGACCAGAGTTCTAGGATCTAGAGCTAGAAGAGGGAAACAGGAAAGGCTAGTGAGCAGTCTGAGATAATATACTATTATACTAATATACTAATGTAAAGGTAATAGAAAAAAGACATAGCACCTAGCAGAAAACACAGACTGGGAACCAAGGAAACTGTCAAATGGATGGGACTGATAATAAAAGGAGTAGTAAAGGAAAGAGAACAAAGCTAAAGGTCTACACTGAAGAGAATTCAAGCAAGAAAGGGAATAAACTGGAGGAGGGAGGGCCATGGCAGGGGCAGGGGTGCCCTTCCAAAATTTCATTTGTTCCTCCACTTTCTCGACCCTCTTATAATAAAGTGAGGAAAACGTGACTGGTTTTGGACAGTGGACATTATAAGAAGAGATAAACAATTTAATATATACATTGCGAAGTGATAGTTGAGAGGCCTGAAGGATATTTATTTGGTAAGAATCCAAAAGAATCTGATGCAGGGAATGAAAGATAATAAATGTGTGAAGAGAAAAATAAGTTTTCAGAATCAAATAAATATATGGATCCTCAGACTGAAAGTGCACTCATAGAACCAAACAGGGTACAGATGGCAGGGAATGAAAGATAATAAATGTGTGAAGAGAAAAATAAGTTTTCAGAATCAAATAAATACATGGATCCTCAGACTGAAAGTGCACTCATAGAACCAAACAGGGTACAGATGATGCTCCACACCCAGACATTTCACAGTACATAAAGGATGTAGAACATCAAGGATAGAGAGAAAATATTTAATACCATTAGAGGGAAAATACAGGTTACATACAAAGCAACAATTATCTTGATAGCAGACTCCTCAGTAACAATAGATAGTCGGAAGATAAAAGAGTAGCATTGAATAGTGAACTACTAATCAAGACTCAAAGCAAAATAAAAATGTTTTATCTTTTCTTTAGTAAGACAAAAGGTTAGAGAGAAAGAATGGGAAGTAAATAATTTTAAGTGTGCTGAATATTGCCAGAGTCTATACTCTCAGGTGCTAGAGGCATAGAAAGTCTAGAAACCAGGAACATAACTAAGCCACCGAGTGTTCTATAACCAAATCTTCTATATCCCCAATATCACAGTGGAGTAGTAAACCAATCATTATAGGACCAGATACTGAAGCAGGGAATTGGGGGGATGCATTTGCAAAACCATAATATATGAAGAGGTAAACACAGACGGAAAGGGAGAAAATAAATAGAAAGAAAAAACTTCCTTATTCAAATTGAGCTTGCATACGAAAACTCAAATATATGAAAATACTTAATAGTAAGAAAACAGCCTACAGAATCAACAAGTGAAAAATTAATTCATTACAAATGACATTATATTTCTAAAACAGGTGGTCATAAAATTATTGTATTTAATGTATTTAAAGAGGTAAACAGAGACAAACTTTCCATTATAAAAATAAAAATAAATTATATAACAAATAGGGATAAAAACAGATAAAGATTTTAAAAGAACAATTAAAATATCTTGGAAATGAATAGTATAGTGATTAAAGTAAGAAGCTAGAACAATAATAAACTCCAGAATGGATACAGTTGAGAATAGAATTCGATATTTGGAAGAAATAAATTTGATATTCACCCAGAAGACAGCCCAGAGAGACAGAGAGATTAAAAAATGTATTTGTATAATTAAGAGATGAGACAAGACAAAGAAATTAACTTTTGCCATTTCTATTTAATGTTATACTGGAGGATCTAGCCACAGAAATTAGCAAGAAAAAGAAATAAAAGACATACAGATTGGAAAAGAAGAAGTAAAATTATCTCTATTCACAGATGGCATGATCTTGTATATAAAAAATTGTAAGGAATACACATACATACAAAACTATTAGAGCTAATTAATGAGCTCGGCAAGGTTGCAAAATACAAGATGCAAAAAGCAGTTGCATTTGTATACACCAGCATTGAACAATCTGAAAATGAAATTAAGAAAACAATTTCATTTATAATAGCATCAAAAATAATAAAATATTTAGGAATCAATATAACAAAAGAAGTGTAAGATGTATACACTGAAAACTACGTAATATCATAAGACTGTGTGGTCCTGGCATAGGATAGATCAGTGGAATAGAATTGAGAGTCCAGAAATAAAGCCATGCATATATAGTTAATTGATTTCCACCGAGAGTATAAAGACCATTCAATAGGGAAAATATAGTCTTTTTAACAAATAGGGCTTAGACAACTGGATATCCACATGCAAAAGAATACTTCAACAACAACACAAAACTAAAAAGACCTACACATAAGAACTAAAACTGTAAAACTCTTAGAAGAAAAAATGACAGTAAATCTTTGTGACATTGTATTAGGCAATGTTTTCTTAGGACACCAAAAGCACAAGCAACCAAAGACAAAATAAATAAATTGGACTTCCTGGAAGTTAAAAACTTTTGTGTTTCGAAGGACAATGTGAAAAAGTGAAAAGACAACCCGCAGAATGGGAGAAAATATTTGCCAATCACATGTCTGATAAGGGTCTAGTATCTTGCTCATATGCAAATGAATGTAAATAACACTACCATTGGATTTTTCATCAGCATTACTGAATGCAAGAAGACATCATCCTAACTAAAAACATGTTAGAAGCATTTCCTTTTGATACAGAAACAGAAAAAAATACCATATGTTCCAATAAAAAGGAAAATTCATTCCAAATTAATCTATTGATTCAGTACAATTTCAATTAAAATAACTGCTTATTTTATTAAGCAGTTCCACATATGAGTACATGTACAGAACTTACTAAGCTAATTCTAAAATTCTTATGGAGGAATTAAGGGCCAAAAATAAACAAACCCTTTTGCAGAAAACAACTGAGGGAAAGATACGTTATTACCATTGTGTGATTAATTTATGTTCAAATAATTTCTATGCAGAGAGACAAGTAAACACGATTAATTATAATTAGTTTATTTGCTAATTTATTAATTATTATGAATCCAGGATTTATTTAAGTACTAATAACATTCCACTGAATATTTACACAGCATGTACACAAACTAATAAGTAATTTGTTCACTAAACAGATTAGATTTCTCAAAACATTTAAAGGTTGATTGCAAACTTAATCGAACACTTCAAAATCTTTAATCAGGATCCTTTTGAATATACTGAAGCTTCTTAAATGCTCTAAAATTTCAAAAATCTATCGAAATGCACATGCAGACATCTTAAGTAAGACTGTAATTGTCATAAAGTTAATTAAATACCCACCGGAAAACCTGAGTAAAAAATGTTTATAGCAATATTTTAAAATTATTTCTATTTTTTATTATGTATATTTAAGGAATTCAACATGTTTTGATATATGTATACATAGTGAAATGATTACTACAGTCAAGCAAATGAACATATTCATTATCTCATATAGTTACCTTTTTTTGATAAGAACACCTAAAATCTACTCTCTTAGCAAATTTCTAGTATGCAATCCAATATTATTATCTATAATCCTCATGCTGTACATTAGATCTCTAGACTTGCTCATCTGAGATAACTGCATCTCTGTACACTCTGACCTACATCTCCTCATTCCTTGCCCCCAACCCCACATCCCAGTGAACACTGTTCTACTCTCTGTCTCTATGCATTTGATTTCTTTTTTTTTAGATTCCACATATGAAGATACCTCAAAAAGTTCATGAAAAGATTTGTATTATCTTCTAATTCTATTTTTCCACAAACTTTTTGAAGCGCCCTCGTATAACTGAGATCATGCAGTATTTTTCTTCCTGTGCCTGTCTTATTTCACTTATCATGATGCTCTCCAGGTTCATCCATGTTGCTACAAATGGAGTATTTCCTACTTTTAAAAGGCTGAATGATATTCCCCTGTATGTATATTCCACATTTTCTTTATTGCTTTGTGTGTTGATGGATATTTTGGTTGCTTCCATGTCTTGGCTATTGTGAATAACAGCAATGAACATGAGAGCACAGATAGCTCTGTGAGGTGTTGATTCCATTCCCTTTGTGGGATTGCTGGATCATATGACAGTTCGATTTTAAGTTTTTGAGGAATATCCATACTGTTTTCCATAATGGATGCATCAACTTTCCCACCATGGGCTGGCCTGGTGGCGCACTGCTACAGTGCGCCGATTGGGAAGCATGGTGGCGCTCCCGCCGAGGGTTCGGATCCCACATACAGACCGGTTCCCGCTCACTGGCTGAGTGAGGTGCGGGCGCAACACTGAGGGTTGCGATCCCGTTGCTGGTCCTGGTCCGGTACGGGCGCGACACTGAGGGTTGCGATCCGTTGCCGGTCACGAAAAAAGACAAAAAAAAGGAAAAAAAAACAACAAAAAACCTTTCCCACCAACATTGTACAAAGTTTCCCTTTTCTACTCACCCTCGTCAACACTTGTTATATCTTGTCTTTTTGATAATAGCCATTCTAACCGTGTGAGGTGTCTCATTGGGGTTTTTTTCACAATACTTATTTTATACTTTAAAATTATTTTATTTTCATACTGGTTTCTCTCTGTAGTTGCCTTCAAGATGAAGTTCAGTAGTGTCATTACTTTCCTATCTTCATACATTTTCATTTATTTTTCAGACCCCAAAGAAAGGAGGTACTATATGAGAACATCTGGGATTTCTAGATCTGGATCTAGACTAACTTACAGTTGGTCAGGACACATGAAGTTGAGTTCCACTTTATAGTAAAGCTTTCTTTGTTAAATCATGAGATTTTTATATCTCTATCTCATTGATATTAATTTTTGACACTTGGTGTCTGTGCCAGAAATGATGTATTCTTTAAGTATCAGATGACCAAAAGTATTTGTCTATTTTTCTATTATCATGATATATAACATATGTATGGTTTACAATTTTGCTTAAAATTAGAAATCTAACGCATGAAGATATTGTGGCATTGGCTAAAATATCAGATGGAAAGCTCAGAAATAGATCCAGGTAGGTATGAAAAAACTTACCACAGAGATGGCCTTACTAATCAGTGGGGAAAATTAAGGGTGGTTGAATATATGAAGCTGAGAGAATTGGTTATCGTATAAAAAATGAGTTTGTTATCTCACATTAAACACTAAATAAATAATTTCCAGGTCCATTAAAGTGTTAAAAGCGATAATTTTGGGCCGGCCCGGTGGCGCACTGGATAGTGCGCCGCTTGGGAAGCGCGGCGGCGCTCCCGTCCGAGGGTTCGGATCCC
>NW_007726899.1:482240-486399 GCF_000696425.1 Galeopterus variegatus | reverse complement strand
AAAAAAAAAAAAAAAAAAAAAAAAAAAAAAAGCGATAATTTGAATATGTGAAAGGAAAATACAGGAATACCTTCATGACATTGGGGTGGGAAAGGATTTCGTAACACATGGAACAAAAAGACATATAATAAAGAACACTATTGTCATATTTTACTATATTAAAATTTAAAATTCTTCACAACTTAAAACATGATAGGCAAACTTAAGTTTTATCAAAGGAGCTGGACTCAAGAATAGAATAGAATGCAAGTAGAAAGCAATCTTATTACATCACCACACCTTTAAACCTGCATTTCAACTTGATATTTCATATCCCTGAATGAAATCTTAGTGAGTTTGCCTACTTTTTGGTCACTATCAGTTTCCTATTTTTTCTATTTTTTTCCTTATTTTTTGGCACTTAAAATTCTAGTTCTTCATACTACAAAACTCTAAACTTTTATTGAATCTAAAGCTTTACTCATTCCCAAATGGAGCTTCGTTTCAGTCTTGGAAGCCTGTATTAATGGAGGGGCATGTTTGATTTGTTTTTTCCCTATCTCCTCATTTTGGATTCTCAGAGAATGTTTATGACCTCTCCAGAGCGGTGTAAGGAGAAAGGAGGGAGGGGGAACAGATAAAGGCCAAAAGTCTTACTTGACTGGCAAAGTCGGAATTGATGTGAGTGCTTCCAGGTGTGGCAGATAGCTGAAGCTGACTCTTCTCCAAATCGGACTTTCCAGAGACCACCACTCCTCCCACCCTCAGGAAACAATGGGTTGGAGTTTTCTTTGTTGCAATCCCCACCCAGTCTGGCTGCTTTGGATTTTTCCCAGCCTCTAGGCCTCTGGCAGTCACGTTTATTTTTTATTTTTTGATCAGAACTGCATAAAATTTATTGAATTATTACATTTATGTTGAGGTGCAAAAAGCTGTTACCCCAAAATATGGCGTGTGACAGGCTGAAATAAAGCAGCAGCCTCAAGGTCTCTCTGACCCCCTCCTGTCCCTCAATTTTCTGTCACTCTCCAAATTGCAGGATGAAGCTGTTCCCTTCTCTGCCTGAAGTCTGGACCTGCCAAAAAAGAAGACGATTACCTCTGGCCCTTTCCTTGAATTTTCATTAACTTAACTTATATCACGGGAAGGAAGACCGGAGTCTGTCAACACACCTGGACTAACTTTTGTCACAGGCGATTGTCTTATATCTTGGTCCCGTTCAGTATTTTGAAGAGAATCATATACCAGTCATTGCCTGCTCTGGGGGTCAAATAGACTTTGTCCTGGGCCGTTGTATGTTCTCCAGGCCCATTGTGTCCCCCTAAGAATCATTTACTCCTGCACCCCCTCTTCCCTTTCCCTATGGAGATGGATATATAAGCTCTGTACTCCAACGGGACATTTGGGACATTACTATCTTCTGATTCCCCCATTCTTTGCCCTCTCCCAGCATGTTAAATAATGAAATTTGTTATGCCTTTTCTTCAGATTGATCTAAATTTGTCAGTGATCTTTATTAATGAACCTTCAGGGGTAAAGAGGAAGTTTTTTTCTCTTAGCCCCTACATTTGTAAGGCACAAATCTGGTGCAGTATCACAAATAATGAGTACAACTATGTAAAAAGTTGTTTTTCTAACTTTCATATAGATCAGCTTTATCTTAGTGGATCTGAGAGATCTTGTCATCTTGGAGATCCAAATGAAATGGCACACACAATTGCTACCAACATGTGGAACGGCCTGAAGAAATTCCCATGATTAAACTCCTGCATGTATTCGTCAATAAGTCAATGTGATCAATATAAGAAAATAATCTGATTACACAACTAGGTAGCTCAACACAGCACAGCACTAATTTAAAAATCATTTGAATTGACTTTGTGTGTGTCTTAATTTCAGAATGATTTTATATGATTTATTCCAAAATAATTGATCATTCAAAATTTCAATTATAAATAGGATGGAAGCATCCTAGGAGAAGCCAAAAAATGTAATTTGATAGAAAGAAGGCTGACAGAAACTTCATAATGTCAAAATTATGAACTAAAATTAAGAAAAAATGTTTTGATAACCATACTAAAGGAAAAACTGAGCCATATACTCTATCAAAAATTATATTAAAATTATTATCATCCAAAGAACTAATCAAAGGACATGCAGAAAAAAGGTGTAAGAAAAAGAATTAAAGGTATGTGTCAGGAAGATAATAAAAAGATTGTTTTTTTCCTGGCGATTGTAATATTTGTGGTTATATCAGCTTTTTAAAATTTATAATTTATGATTTCTTTTCTCATTGTAAATAAATACTGGTTTTTACAAGAACTTTAAAATTTTAATTTTGTGTCCTTTTTTAAAAGAGGGGCTCAAATGTTAACTAAATTAGATCCCCCAAGTCTTGGACCTGCTATACTTTTGCACAAAATTCAAAGGCACAGTCTTGGAGAAAATATTGCCACATAGGCAACTGACAAGAGTAATATTCAGAACATATAAAGATCTCTCTGTATCTCTAAAGATACAAATGTCTAGAAAATCTGTACTGTCGGGGACATGAGACAGCTATAATAATTAAGACTTTTTCTTTTATATCAGTATTAAAAACAAAAAAAATCATATTTTGGAGTATTTTCATAAAACTGTTCCCAATGCTAAATTACTTGTACACACTGTCAAAAAGTCTAGTTTAATATATTTTCAGATAATGCAATACATGAAAATAGTTACAGATTTATTTGTGGCCTTTTATCTGTATATGAGATGCCAGAAAAATAAACATATTTCACTATTAGGCATCAGAGTAAAAAAGTAGTGGTGAATGATTGATAATCAATCAGTATAATTTACTAGGTGAAAAGTACTGGCATGGTAGTGCAAAAACTCTTCAAAATAAATTCTTTCAGAATCACTGAAAACGGAATCATTATAATTTCTAAATCTTAAACTTCCCAGCAAAAAACGAGTACTGACCCAAATATGTATAATCACCAGATTTTGCCCATCATCTATATCAAGGCAGCTGTGCCCTCCAGCAGGTGCTGAGCTGCAGACCTTGACAGTTATATCCTGAGGGCTAACGGTATTGCATACAACCCACTACTAAAAGCCTGAAATAGAAATCCTCTCTTGAATATCGCTAAACCTCTGCTAATTTGTTGCAGAAAAAATCTGAGAGGTGACAGGTAACGTATTTTTGTCTTTTTTGCTTCTTTTCTCCTCTTTTTCAAATCCAGACAAAACCCTAACTCTGGAGAGTGCAGCGCTGGGAGCGCTGAGGCTGCGAGTTCGGATCCTATATGGGGATGGCTGGTGCGCTCACTGGCTGAGCGTACTGCGGGCGACACCGTGCCGAGGGTTGCGATCTCCTTACTGGTCAAAACAAACAAACAAAAACCAAACAACCAACTCCGAAGTCTCAGCATTCAAGAGAACCTGAACTTTTTTTTTTTTGTCCTTTTTGAGACCGGCCACACCGCGCTCAGCCAGTGAGCGCTGAGAGAGCACCGGTCATCCCTATATAGGATCCGAAGCCGCGGCTGGAGCGCTGCTGGGCTCCCAGCACCGCAGTCTCCCGAGTGCGCCATGGGCTCGGCTCAGAACCTGAACATTATTAAGTGTACTACCCCATTAGTGATTAAATCCTCTCTGTGATATGCCACCAGGTGCTCATCAAGCTGATTGTAGACCAGCCATGACTGAGACCCAGGCCTATGGTGTGCAGCCGAGGCAGTAGCACAAATCAGTAGGGAGAAGACTAATTTTATTGTATACATCAGCTGTGTATTACTATAGCTGGCTTTCATATGACAATGGAGGAAGATCCGTAAGTTATACAAAGGATACAAAAATAAATTACATATGGATTAAAAACCCAATATGAAAAAAATTTAAACCCTTAGAAGAAAGTCTAGAATAATAGCTTTATGATCTCAGAGTAGGGAAAGATTTCGTAAAGTTTACAAAATTTATTTAACAAAGAATTATGGAGTACTTACTACATGCCTGACGCTGTTGTATATATTTTATAAACATTAGCTCAGTTAATCTTCATTAAAAGAACAATATAATACTATACTTCATTAAAAGAATCTTTATTGGGCTGGCCTGGTGGCGCACTGCTATAGTGCGCCGCTTGGGAGCGCGGCGGCACTCCTGCCGAGGGTTCGGATCCCACATACAGACC
>NW_007726899.1:480940-481584 GCF_000696425.1 Galeopterus variegatus | reverse complement strand
AAAAAAAAAAGAATCTTTATTAATATAATCTTCATTAATAAAAGAATAAAATACTATTGTTTGAGTATTCTTATTAATTTTATTTTACAGATGAGTGGTAGAGCTAGGATTTGAACTCAGGTGATCTAACCTTAGAGTGTATTCTCTTAAACCTTGCTCTCTGCACCTCAAAGAGCACAAAACTTGAAAGAAAATATTGATAAAATTAGCTACCTAAACTTAATATTTGTGTCAAAAAAGATAACTTCAAACTGGAAAGAAGATATTTGTAATACATGCCTGACAAATGGTATGTATTGATATGGCAGACCCTGACAAATGTACTGCTTAGTAAAATTGCAGAATAAAATATACAGTGGCATCAGTTATTATATCTTTCACTTACATATTAACAGCAGTTGGCATTGTTATATATTGTTTATGGTATATATGTTTAGATATGTATGTATGTCTCGCTTAATATGGATTGGAGGGATATACACCAAATTCAGGATAGTTGCTTCTGAGGAAAAAAGAAGAGGAATCGGTTAGGGAAGAGTAATTTTTATTGTGTTTTATTTAAAAATTACAAAGGAACTTTGAAAAAGGATAACATTTACTAATTCTAGGTGGTAGATACACATGTTTATTTCATTTTTCACTGT
>NW_007726899.1:477559-479505 GCF_000696425.1 Galeopterus variegatus | reverse complement strand
ACACACACACACACACACACACACACACAGAGTTAAACCAAACAAATAAGACAAAATTTTAGGACAGATATCATATATTGAGTCCTCATTTTTTTTTAGTATATTCATTGTTACAAATCATACTTTTTCTCTATGCACCTTATCTAATTGCTCCCCTTCCCCCACCCCTCCACTCCCCCTCTAATAACCATGGATCTGTTCTCTCCATCTGCTAGATTAACTGTTCCTCTGTTGGTTTATTGCCTAGTTGATCTGTCCAATACTGAGACAGGTGTGATCAAGTCCTCCCTATTATCACAAATCAGATGCTTCTTCTATTACTCTGGAGTGTGCTTTGTGTGCTTTTTTTTTTTTTTTTTTCCCTTGGTCTCCGCTGGTGCCTCTCTTGTGTCGGTGCAGTTGAGAATCTGGTGTGCCATCTGCACAGTGGCTGTGACTGCAGCTATGGAGACTAGCCACTTTAGTGGCAACCATGGTAATTGTGGTGGCTATGGTGGGCTACCCATGTGAAAATCTTGTTTCTGGTGTGCTCTTTACCTGGTTGCCGCTGAGTTCACCTTCAGCTCCATGCCTCATTCTAAGATGTTGTTGCGGAGCAGTTGTAGGGGAGAAGGGAAAGGGGAGGGGAAATAGGGTGAGAAGAGGGGGAGCATGATTGAGGCTCGTGGGCCACCCCCATTCTGGCAGGGGAAACCAGGGGGCTTCCAGTGGCAGCTGGGTCATTGCTGGGCTGGATGCAGATGTCAAGTGGGTGTGGATGAAGCCCTCAGCCCTCTACTAACCTGGCTCAGGACCTGGGACACTGCCAGTGGTGGTTTGGTGGCCATCTTTGGGCTGGTTGCAAATGTCAGGGGGCGTGGCTGAGGCCCTCAGCCCCCCACCACACTGGCTATGGAGCCTGGGGCGCTACCAGTGGTGGCTGGGTGGTCATCGCTGGGCTGGTTTTGGATGTCAAGGGGGTGTGGCTGAGGCCCTCAGCCCTTTCCCCTCCCTGGCTTGGGAGCTCAGGGGGCTTCCAGTCCTTCTAGGTTTAAGAGGTGTTCTTTGGTGGTGTTAGACCTTTACAAGTTAATATCAAACTTTGTCTCTGATCGGTGGGTATTTTGTCTTTTCTTTCAGTTCTGTGTTGAATTATTTACTGTTCCCGCTACTTAAACTCTACACGGGAACTAATTTGTTGTCCTTCCCTTACTTCTGAAATGGAGGAACTTCTGTGGAGCAGCACTTGAGCCCTGTTTTTGAGCTAAATTGCTTCATTGCTGCTGATTCCCTGGGGAGGGCTTTTTGTGCAGCTTAGGTATTAATAGTTGACCTTGTATGTACTCCCAGGTCTCCTGAAGTCCGTTACACCTCAGTTGTGTGGAAACTCTTGTCTGGGCCTGAGTCTTTTCAGCAAACTGTACCCTCTGCAGATCTATATTCCTGACAAGTCTCCACTGAGTGGGCCTGTGCTGATTGGGGGGCAGATCAGCTGTCCATGCTGTGCCCAGGTGTTCCCCAGGTGGGCCCATGTCCCCCACCACCCACACTCCAAACACTTCCCATGGGATGGGCCATGCACCAGTCCTTTGTGATGATTCACCAGCCTCTGAATGATTCCTTTTTTCTGTTGTCTATTGCTTCTCACTTCTATGTGGGTCCACAGGAACCCTGTTAGTGGTCTTGCTTGCCTGCAGCCACTGTCAGGTTACAGCGATAGCTATGCCAATGGTATGGCTAGGGCAATTCATAACTAAAGCCAAAATGTTTCATTATTTTAGTTACACTAAGTTTTCCATTTGTATTGTCAGGGCTAGGGCTCAGACCCTTCAAACCCATTGTACAGACTGGATCACCAGATCCCTCACATGCAGCTCCACGCTAGGTAATTAGGAAAGATCCTGCGAGCCACTGGCAGACCACATGAGCTCATTCCTCAGCAGTAGCAGCAGTAGCAGCAGCAGCAG
>NW_007726899.1:475264-476773 GCF_000696425.1 Galeopterus variegatus | reverse complement strand
AAATGCTCAGCAAGATTCTGAACATCTGAGGGGCCCTGACCATTTTCCTTCATTTTCCCTATGGCTACCAAGGCCCTCTTCTCCCCTGCAGCCTCCAAGCAAATATGAAGAGCACAGCAATGGCTTTTGCCAGCTCATGCTCCATGTCTTCACCAGCTTCAGCCTTGAAGCAGCCGGGTCTTGAAATGGTGGAAGCAATACTTTCTTTCTCTTATTGTGGCTTTTCCTGCATTCATGAACTCCGTAGGTCTCTCCTCTTCTTCCCCTGAGCTCTAGCAGCCCCATCTTGGCTGTCATTGCTTTTTAAGAGTTGTAAATTGATTGATTTGTGGGAGAGTGTGATGCTGAGGACCGTCTATTCCACCATCTTGACTGGACTCTGAGCCCTCATTTTTAAGTAAAGAATTTACTTTGCACTCTGTATCTGAAGTCCAGTTGACTCCCCATAGAAGAGGGAATTAAGACCATTCCGGTGGCAACAATGATAAATCCTTGCACAGAGGTAAAAACAACAGCACATGTGGAGAGCTGTCTTTTGGATGCACCCAGGCTCTTTCTTAACAACCCTAAATGTAAAGTGGCCCTCCCCTTCTCATGAACGAGTTAGTAATATGTCCATTCAAACTTCATTCATCTGGTTAATTAAGGAAAATTGTGTTTGACATTCTGATGAAAATTAAAATTCATTTAACCCAGTGATTAAGGAAATATCTTTTTGTTATTGGTAAAAGAATCTGTAATTTTAAAACTCTGGTGGAAGGAAATGAGGGGAGGCATAAACTGCAACCCCTAAGATTACTCCTAAAAGCAGAGCAGTGTAGGTAGTGCTGCTCCTCATGAGCAGGTTGTAGCAGCCGGGTCCAACAAGCCGACAGATGGCACACTCAAAAGGCTTCTACTCCAGAGAGTTTCATGAAGGGAATCAGCAAGAGATGTGAAACACCAGGCACTAGCAACAGCAGGGAACTAGGAAAACCCCTAGGTCGAAAGAGGCAAGGGATAGAATGGGAAAAAATAGTTCTGCAAATGGGTTTTAAGGTATAAATTACAGGACCTTCCGCCTTTACCTCTTGGTTCTCAATCCCATGTATTCTCTGGGAGAATGGGCATCATATACATATTGGCGGCTGGCTTAAGGCATATACCACATTCCATCAAATAGACCACACTTCACAGTATTGTCCTCAACTATTTCCATTATTGAGTCTTTACAGGCTATTTGGCTCTCCTAGCAGACCAGCTGCTTTTGGGTGATGGGAAACATAGACTAGGAAATTCTGTGGTTAGAGCCTATTACTACAATTCTTTTGCCATAAAATATATTCCTTGGTTGCAGGTGATGTTGTATAGGATAACATGGCAATTAAGACGTCCTGAAGCCCACAAGTGGTAGTGACAAAGTACTTGGGGAAGGGAAGACAAATTTGGATCCAAAATTTAAGTCTACAACTATGAGAAATCTCTGCCAACTCTATGGTGAAGCAAACCTAGTATAATTAACTCGTCATC
>NW_007726899.1:473063-474301 GCF_000696425.1 Galeopterus variegatus | reverse complement strand
TTACAGTGGACACTCTATAGTGAAACAGAAATATCATCACACTCTTTGTTCTTTTTGAAAAATCAGTTCCATACCTCTTCACTAGACCTCCTTACCACTAACCTTACAGTCTCTGTACCTTATAAGTCTCTGAACAACCAGCCAACCTGTTAGCCACTGCTAATAAATTACTGTAAATCCATATTTCAGGTCATCTCTTGCTGACAACCATATATACTTCCTGAAGTTCTAACCCTGGGATATTTCCATTCAGTGCTGTCAGCCACCCTGAGTGAGGTTATAATGCTGTGGCTATCCACTTACAGTCAGTGACAGCATATAGTACACCCTCTGTAAACTAATCATGTGCCTTTTTCTCTTCTATTAGCTGGTCTTAGGAACTCCCCATGAAACCTCAGAATTGGAGGAAGAAAATGCAACAAAGCAGTAGAAGCATGTTGCGTCTGAATCTAAGCCACCTATTCATGCAGTGTTACTTGTACCTTCCAGAACTTCTTCAGCATGGTCTCATTTATGCTATATCCATTTAATAATGGGATGCTGGGACACATCGCCAACTTTATGATTTGTTGGATCAGCAAACATCCAGCAGTTAACACAGAGATGAGTTATTACCGCCTCTAGGCCTGGAGGGGCAAGAGGATAAAAAGTTATAACTGGAACCACCTGGAAAGAGCCAGATTTGTGAAAGGTGGAACGCAACAGAAACTTTGCCCACCGAGGATGTCTGGCATTAAATGACATAATATAAGTAAAATATAAGATAGCTCCTATTTTGCCTGTTAATTAATAGGCATTCAATTAATATCTGTTGGTTTGTTCATTCATTTAGTGAAATCTATAGCAAAAGTGAATTAAAAATATAGGATTCTACATTGTTTAAAATAAAACTATTTATCTAATTTGTTGGGGAGAGGTGAATCCTTGGCAAGCTTTCCATTTTCAGTTTGGTTTAATGGATTTAAAAAATTGTGAAGAGGTTACTCAATCATTTGTTAATTTATCCATTCAACAAATATTGATTTGTACCCTTGGAATACCTCAGAATGTGACCTTATTTACAAATAGGGTCATCACAGAAGTAATTAGTTAAGATGAGGCACACTAAAGTATTACCCTTAATCCAATGTAACTGGTGTCCTTATAAGAGAGAAATCTGGACACAAACACAAACACAGATTGCCATGTGAGGACAGAGGCAGAGACTGAAGTTATATTGTCACAGCCAAGAAATGCCT
>NW_007726899.1:450540-472323 GCF_000696425.1 Galeopterus variegatus | reverse complement strand
CAGTGACAGGTACTCGGAATGCAATGAGGAAAAAACAACAGCAAAAACAACTTGGTGTCTGTCCAGATACAGCTTAGTTTAGTTGGGAGAGAGATTTTAGGTCTTTGGATACAGACAATCAGCTCCATGACCAACTATTGGGGAAGAACTCAGCTGTGAGTTTCCTGTGAGCTGGGGAATTAAGTGTCCAGATCCTGAAGGGGCTCTGGGCAGTACACCACAGTGTCTCCTGCAGTGGCCCTCCTGCTGTTTCTCCAACACATCAAGACCATTCTACCTGCAGGGGTTTAGAACTGCTTTTCCATGTGCCTGTCATACTGTTCCTCCAGGTCTTTGCATGGTTGGCTGCTTCTGTGTAGATATCTTTTCCTCAAAGATGTCTTCTCTGCCAACCCCATCTAAAATAGCACTCCATACCTTTCAAACCTTTCATAATTGGCTTTTCTTCCCCATTAAAGCTTTATTTCAAATCTTAATGTTAAAGATAATGATATAGCAAAAATTTAACTAATGTTACCAGTTCACCATTTTTATTCCTGATCATTCTGTTCGAGAGAAACAAAACATTAAGGATACATCTAAAGTACCCTGTGTGCCATCACTAGTACCACCACCTTTCCCTCCTCCCCTCCCTAGGGGCAACCATTCTCCTGAAGTTGCCGTGCATCTGTGTGGCAGACTGCTATTGCCTACCCAAAAGCTATCTTCACTTCTTCCTCTTAAACAGAACCCAGTTTCATGAGTGGTAGTGATGTGCACAACCATACAGCATTTTCCCGACTTCCTTACAGAGAGGGTTAACTATGTATCTCAGTTCTCTCAATGAAATGTAAGCAGATGTTGCTGAGTGAAGCTCCTGAGAAAACTCCTAGAGAGGAGTGGTAGTGATGTGCACAACCATACAGCATTTTCCCGACTTCCTTACAGAGAGGGTTAACTATGTATCTCAATTCTCTCAATGAAATGTAAGCAGATGTTGCTGAGTGAAGCTCCTGAGAAAACTCCTAGAGAGCAGCAGACTCAGTTGGAACATACCTTTTATGTTTTGTTTTTTTTTTTTGCCCTTGCCCTTATTTCTGTGGAATATGGATGAGATGTTCAGAGGTGGAGCGGTAATCTCAGGATGGCTGAGTAAACAGAAGGAGTGAAGGAGTGAGGTCATAGTATCCTTAAGGAGATACTGAACCAGCCTGGGACTTCCCATAACAAGAAAAAAGTAACCTCTGAATTAGTTTAAGCCACATTTTTTGGTGTGTTTTAAGATCCTTCCTTTCCCACATACATTTGTACCTACAAAACATATAATATCTCAACATTTTACATTAATGGGATCATATCATTTGACAACTTGCTTTTTTTAACTTAATATTTCAAAATTATCTGCAATAATACATGTAGATCTAGATCATTCATTTAAACCACTGTAAATAGTCCACTGTTGGAAAATGTTACAGTTTGGTTGTTATTTATGTCATCTATTTCCATATTGATAGACATTCACTTATTAGTTTTCATTTTACAAGGATGTAATAAATATCTGGCTTATGTCTCCTTGTGCACATGTGCTAGAGTCTCCAGGATAAACATTTTAAAGTTGGAAGAGCATAACTTCTTCGATTTCACCAGATAGAGCTAAACTACACTCCAAAGTGGTCATGACAATTTACCAGGATTATACAAGTTTTTCTTTCTCTCTGTCTACAACAGTGCTTGGTATTATCAATTATAAATTTTGACAATTGGATGGGTGTAAAATTTTAATTTTAATTTGCATTTTCCTGATTACTCTGAGGTTGAACATTTTTGAAATATTTATTAGCCATTTAACTTTCTTCTACAAATTACTTTTTGCCCATTAAATATAAATTATTTTTTATGGGTTGCTAATATCTCCTCCAAATCTGTGTCATATCTTTTAACTTTGTTAATTGCTTCTTTTGTCATGGAGAAGTTTCTTATTTTAATGTAGTCATATTTAACAAAATTTGCGTTTGGGTTTGTATTTTTGTATCATGTTCAATAAAGTTTTTCCTACCCTGATATTAAAAAGAAATTTACCCACATTTATAATTATTAGTGTCATAGGAATAGAAAGATACATGCTCATTTGACCATGTGAATATCTCCATATATCTAAATTTAAACCAAATGTCAATATTGATGTCAACACTGGAACATTCTCAATAAAACTAGGAATAAGCAATGATATCTGCTGTGACTCCTATTATTTTCTTTGCATATTAACATAATACAATTGTTAGTATTATTGTACAAGATAGTGAAATAAGATATATATGAATATGTATCTAGAAAACCCAAGAAAACCAATAAAACTAATAAATAATGAAAAAAATGACTGGTATGACTGATTACAAAATTAATATACCCAAATCAACATATCTTACATGTACCAATAAGAACCAGTTGGAAAATATAATAGAAAAAAAACATACTTTACTATAACAGCTGAAAAATAACCAGTTATGTGTAACACAAATAGTGAAATTCATAAAATTATAAAAATTTACCAAAAACCAGAAATAAATAGGTCCACATTATTTTAGGATAGAAAAACTTTGTACTACAAAGAGATCAATATATTATCCTTGTTTACATACTCAATGCAGTTCCATGTATTGTATATTTCAAAATAGCTAAAAACAGAGGATTTTAAATGTTCTCACCATAAAGAACTGATACATATTTGTGGTGATGGATAAGCTAATTACTCTGATTTGATCATTCCACAATGTATACTGTAGAGGATTCATAAAGCAAATGTACCTCATAAGGCCTGGTTTTCCAAAGCCTTGCAGTTTCAAATATTGACCTTGCAAAGGACTGGGAATTTCCCCCAGGCTATTGAGTCTCTGTTGCCAGATAAAAATTGTAACACAGCAAGGTTGCTGGCTTAAAGACAGACAAGTTACTAATTGATAAGTAAAGTTACTAAAAAGCTGCTGGAGGGAAAAGGAATGTTGGCTAACTCAAGCCTTTGTTAGTGGATCACTTAACTGCCTAACAGAATGTCATCTGACTTGACTTACTGAACGTTACCAGCTTCTATTGTTAAACTGTACTTAGCAAAACCCCACCTATGTCTCTTCCTGTAACTTCTTAGTTTGGAGAATAAATGCAGGAAGAGAACCTCAATTCATGGTTAATTTCCCAGATGGAAGAAATACCTTGCACTTGATGAAGTTCTGGGATATTAACCCCTTTCTGGGGCTTCTCACTGCTCAAAAGAGATGGGCTTTGAGTAATCTCTGGAGGCTCCATCACCCAGGGGTAAAAGGGTGACAAATCCGTGGGAGGCAAAGCAACAGTATACATGTACCAAAATATCACTTTATACCTCATAAATATATACAATTAATATCTGTCAATTAAAAATAAAACTGAAAAAATTTTATATGTACCTGGTGCAAAATCAGAAAGATCAATGGAAAGAATACAATTCCAGACTTAGAACTAAGTGTATATGGGGAGTTTATGTCTGATAAAGGTAGCTTTTTAAATTAGTAGGGAAAACAAAGATTTGTAAATGAAATTAAGACAACCTTTTCAAACTAGCTAGCCATTTGAACAAAAAGTAGATCTGGATTCCTACCTCACTTACTATATCAAAATAAATTCTTGCTGAAACCACAAAATACTAACGCGTTGTTAGTATTTTTATAGCCTCGGGTTGGGGAAGACATTTCTAAGTTTGTCTCAACCAGCAGAAAGCATAATGGGAAAAATTGGTAAAACTGACTAGTTAAAAAAAATGAGACATCTCTGTAAAAATAAACACCATAAAAGGTTGAAAGGTAGAAGGCAAATTGGAAAATTATTTGTGGTAAAATGAAGACAAAGAATCAATATCCCAGATAAATAGAGAGCTCTTAAAAATCAATAGGGAAAATATTTAATGTTTTAATGGAAAAATGAGCAAAATACTCTGAGGCATATTGCCAAAGAAACACAAAGACAGATGAAAAGTGTTTAGTCTCAGGAATAATCCAAGAAATGCTAGTAAAATATGAATAGTCTTTTCCCCCATACCAAACTGGTAAAGATTAAAATTATTGACAAACCCAAATTACAACTGTGAGGGGCAGCAAGTCTTCATGCAATATTGTTGAGAGTCACATCACCTTAGGAAAGTAGTATGGCAGCATATATTAAAATATAAAATACTTTGTGCTGTAACACACTTCTGGGAATTCACCCTAAAGATATGTATGTACATTACTGCTCTATTTACAATATTGAAAATGTGAAACAACCTTAATGTCCATAAATAATGGAATGATAAAGTAAATTATGATGTAGGAATTTCATACAGCTCTTAAAAATGGACTCTATATTTATTGACTGGAAAGATCTTGTTGAATGAAAAGCTGAAGCTTTCAGAATACAGGCTATGTAAAAATATAATAGTAGACTTTCTGCCTATTTATGAATAGAGAGATGCTTGAAAGAATGTCCACTCTCTTCCCCCCAAAGAAAAATAACAACAAAAAATGCATGTTTCAGGTTTAAAAAAATCAAATGATACAGAAATGTAAAAAGTAAAATGTCTCACTTCGCTCACTGACTCCCCACAACACCTGCCCCTAGAGATAAGCAGTGTTAATGGTTTGATTTCTAACCTTAAGACCTTAATATCTACCCTTATATTAACATGAATGGATATAAAGATACATTAATGTTTAGAAATATATGTTGTTCTGCTACTTTTAAAAATACTTTATGGAAGTATTGCTTTTATAAATAAATGTGCACATACCACTATTGTATATCTCAAAGAATTTTCACAAACTAAACACACTTGGGTAACTAGTTCCAGGATAAAAACAACAAAAATAACCCAGAACATAACAAGCACCCCAGAAGACCTCCTTATGCCCATTTCCAGTCACTATTCTGACTCTGCTGACTTCTAATGGGAGTTTGGCTGGCTTTGTATTTAAAATAAATGTAGTAATAGCAACCACAAGAATAATAAAATATGTGCTCTAGTATTCCATTGTGTGACTATATCTCAACATATTAATCCATTCCAATTTTGAAGGGCTTTGGAGTAATTTCTGGTTTGGCATTCTTGTGAATAATACTGCTTGAACATTCTTCTGCATGTCTTTTGGGAATAATGCATATGAATTTCAGGTGACTATAAACCAAAGAATGGAATAACAGGGTCATAGAGTATGATAATATTCAGTTTTAGTATAAGTTTCAAAGACATTTTCCAAAGACTATTATAACCATTTTGATGGTTAATTTTATGTGTGAAGTTTGCTAGGCCATGACAACTAAATATTTGGTCAAACATTATTCTGGAAATTTCTGTGGAAGTATTTTTTACATGAGATTAACATTAGAATTAGTAGTCTTTGAGTAAAGCAAATTAATCCTCACAATGTGGGTGGGCCTCATCTAATCAGTTGAAGGGCCCGACCAGCCTGGAAGAAAAGAGAAGTCTGTCAGCAGACTTCCTTGAGACTGGAACTGCAACTCTTCCTCTCATTTCCAGCCTGCCAGCTTACCCTGCGAACTTTGGTCTTGCCAGCCCCCACAACTGCATAAGCCAATTCCTTAAAATAAATCTCTCCCTACACACATACATTCTATTGATTCTCTTTTTCTGGAGAACCCTGAGTAATATGCTCCCTACCAGCCAGTGTTTGAGTTACTTTTCCTCCTCCATATTCTTTCTAAACTTGGTATTTTCTTTCTTTCATTTTAGCAATCTGGTGGGTGTAGTGTCACTAGTTTTAGCAGCATACTGTGGACAACAAAAGATATGTGGCCTTCGTTTGACTTTAAGAACTGTAGATTTTCCATTTTATGTCAATGGCATCTTTTATTTAACTGCCTCCTAATACTGAACATTTAGATTATTTCTAGTTTTTTATTATTATAAATAATACAGAAATTAAAAATTGCACAGAAATACTTATAAATTTTGTGTTTCTCTAGGCTACATTCTTAGAACTGAAAGTTGGAGCCATAAATGCACATATTTAAAATACTGCCAATATTTCCAAAGTGTTCTCTAAATATGTACAAGTGTGTATTCCTGCAAGCAACAAATAATAATCCTAACTCTCTACACCATTACCGAGTAAGATGTATTTTTAAAACTGATTTGATTTTCATTTTTATTTCATTTGCATTTTTTGCTTATTTGCCAAGTTGACTTTTTAAAATATGTTAGTCATGTACATTTCTTATATTAATTTTCTGTTTATATCTTCTACCCACTTTTTCTATTAAGTTAATTTGTCTTTTTCTAAATCGTATGTAAGAGTTCTGTAGGCATTATAGATAAAATTGCATTGAACATTTTATGATGCAAATATTTTTCCATTTTTTGTGTATTAAAGAGGCAATGTGGTATACTCATTAATTAAATAGATTTTGGAATTAAAGTTTGGTTATAATCTTAGCTTTGTCACTTACTAGCTAGGTAACCATGGTGAAGTCATTTAACCACCTCAAAACCTCAGTTTTAACAACTGTAAAGTACAGATAATAATAATTTCCCTCATAATGGGGTAATTTGGAGAATTAAGTGTTGCATGTAAAACACCTAGCCATTATCTGACATGCAAAAATTCTTCTTATTGTCATTGTTATTTGTCTTGTAACTTTTTATGATTTCTTGGGCAGCTGAGAAAACTTTAGTTTTTATGTTAAATTAGTCAATCTTCTTCTTTATTACCCCTCAGTCTTATGTCATCCTCTAAGATAATAAAAATTGCTACTTAGTTTCTTCAAGTAATTACACATTTTTAAGTTTTTCTTTTAGATTATCAAGCCAACTGGCTGATTGGATTAAAAACATATACCCAACTATATGCTGCCCAAAAAGAAACTCACCTCACCTGTAAAGACATACACAGACTAAGAATGAAGAGATAGAAAAAGATATACCATGCAAATGGAAATTTAAAAACATATACCCAACTATATGCTGCCCAAAAAGAAACTCACCTCACGTGTAAAGACATACACAGACTAAGAATGAAGAGATAGAAAAAGATATACCATGCAAATGGAAATCAAAAATGATTAGGAATAGCTATTCTTATCTAAAGCAAAAACTATAAACAGAGACAAAGAAGGCCACTACATAATGAAAAAGGGATTTATCCAGCAAAAAGACATAACAATCATAAACATATATGCACCCAACATTGGAGAACCCAGATATATAAAGCAAACACTATTAGACCAAAGGAAAGAGATAGACCCAAATATGATAAAAGCTGGGGACCTGAACACGCCTCTCTCAACATTGGATGGATCATCTAGGCAACAAATTAACAGAAAAACACAGGATTTGTTTGGGTCTTCTCTCTTCTCTTTTTAGTTAGACTGGCCAATGGCTTGTCTATTTTGCTTATCCTTTCAAAACAACAACTTTTTGTTTTGTTGATCTTTTGTATCTTTTTTGGTCTCTACTTTCTTTAGTTCTGCTCTGATCTTAATTATTTCTTTCTGTCTACTAGTTTTAGGATTAGATGGTTCTTGTTTTTCTAGTTCTTTGAAATTTAACATTAGGTTGTTTTTGTGAAGTCTTTCTATTCTTTTGGTGTAAGCACTTATCGCAGTAAACTTTCCTCTTAGTACTGCTTTTGCAGCATCACATAAATTTTGAGAAGAGAAACGCAGGATTAAAACCACACTTTAGACCAATTGGACTTGGCAGATATCTACAGAATATTTAATCCAACAACTACAGAATATACATCCTTCTCATCAGCATATGTAATATTCTCCAGGAGAGACCACATAGTAGGTCACAAATCAAGCCTGAACAAATTTTTTAAAATTGAAATCATTTCTAGTATCTTTTCAGGCCACAATAGATTAAAACTAAAAATCAATACCAAGCAAAACTCTGGAAACCAAACAAACACGTGGAAACTAAACCACATGCTCCTGAATGACATATGGGTCCTAGAAGAAATTAAACAAGAAATAAAAAAATTCCTTAAAACTAATGAAAATAAAGGCACATCATACTAAAACCTGTGAAATACTGCAAAAGCAGTACTAAAAGATGAGTTTATTGCAATAAATGCTTACATCAAAAGAATAGAAAGATTTCGGATAGGCAGCCTAATGCTACAACTCAAAGAACTACAAAAGCAAGAACAATCCAATCCCCAAAAAAGTGGATGGAAAGAAATAATAAAAATCACAGCATAACTAAATGAAATAGGAATCCAAAAAATGATAGTAGGTCACAAATCAAGCCTGAACAAATTTTTTAAAATTGAAATCATTTCTAGTATCTTTTCAGGCCACAATAGATTAAAACTAAAAATCAGTACCAAGCAAAACTCTGGAAACCAAACAAACACGTGGAAACTAAACCACATGCTCCTGAATGACGTATGGGTCCTAGAAGAAATTAAACAAGAAATAAAAAAATTCCTTAAAACTAATGAAAACAAAGGCACATCATACTAAAACCTGTGAAATACTGCAAAAGCAGTACTAAAAGATGAGTTTATTGCAATAAATGCTTACATCAAAAGAATAGAAAGATTTCGGATAGGCAGCCTAATGCTACAACTCAAAGAACTACAAAAGCAAGAACAATCCAATCCCCAAAAAAGTAGATGGAAAGAAATAATAAAAATCACAGCATAACTAAATGAAATAGGAATCCAAAAAATGATACAAAAGTACAATGAAAGAAAAACTTGGTTTTTCATGAAGATAAACAAAATAGACAAACCATTAGATAGGCTAACTAAAAAAAGAGAAGACCCAAATAAAAAAATTAGAAATGAAAAAGGAGACATTACAACTGACACCACAGAAATACAAAGTATCATTAGAGACTATTACAAACTATATACTAACAAATTTGAAAACCCAGAGGAAATGGGTAAATTTCTAGACACATACAAATGACCAAAACTGAACCAAACCAAGAAGAAATAGAAAACCTGAACAGACCAGTAACAAGCAATGAGGTTGAAGCAGTAATCAGCAATCTCCCAATAAAGAAAAGCCCAGGACCAGATGGCTTTACTTCTGAATTTTACCAAAACATTAAAGAGGAATTAATACCAATTCTTTCCAAACTATTCCAAAAAAGTGAAACAGAGGCCATTCTCCCAAACTCATTCTAGGAGGCCAGTATCACCCTGATACCCAAATTAGAGAAAGATACAACAAAAAAACTATAGGTGAACATCTTTGATGAACATAGATACAAAAATGCTCAATAAATAGTATCAAACAGAATATAGCAACACTTCAAAAAAAATTATGTACCACTATCCAGTGGGATTCATCCCAGGGATGCAAGGATGATTCAACATACACAAATCAATAAATGTGATACACCACATCAACAAAATCAAGATCAAAAACCATATGTTTATCTCAATATACACAGAAAAAGCATTTGACAAAATTCAACATCCCTTCATGATAAAGGCTCTCAGCAAATTAAGTATAGAAGGAAAGTATATAACAAAATAAAAGCCATGTACAACAAACCTACTGCTAATATTGTCCTGAATGGAGAAAAGCTTTCAGAATGGGAACAGGACAAGAATGCCAACTCCCACCACTTCAATTTAACATAGTATTGGAAGTACTAGCTGGAGCAATCAGGCAAGACAAAGAAATAAAGGTCATCCAGATTGAAGTCAAATTGTTCCTATGTGCAGATGACATGATCCTATCTATAGAAAAGCCTAAATACTCTACCAAAAAAAAAAAAAAAACCTCTTATAGATGATAAACAATTTCAATTTTAGGATACAAAATCAACATACAAAAATTGGTAGTCTTTATCTACTCCAGCGATGAACTAGAAGAACAATAAATCAAGAAAGTTAGCCCATTTGCACCAAATGAATAAAATACGTAGGAATAAACTTAACCAAGGAGGTGACAGATCTCTATGATGAGAACTAAAAATCTCTGTTAAAAGAAATCAAAGAGGACACAAAAAGATGGTAAGACATTCCATGCTCTTGGATTGGAAGAATTAACTTTGTGAAACCATCCATACAATCCAAAGCTATCTACAGATTCAATGCAATCCCATCAAAATACCAATGACTTGGGCCAGCCCGGTGGCACACTGCTACTTGGGAGCATGGCGGCGCTCCCGCCGAGGGGTCGGATCCCACATACAGACCGGCCGCTCACTGGCTGAGTGAGGTGCGGGTGCAGCACCGAGGGTTGCGATCCCGTTGCCGGTCCCGGTCCGGTACGGGCGCGACACTGAGGGTTGCGATCCGTTGCCGGTCACGAAAAAAAGACAAAAAGGAAAAAAAAAAAAATACCAATGACTTTATTCACAGAAACAGAAAAACAATCCTAACATTCATATGGAACAACAAAAGACCACAAATAGCCAAAGCAATTCTGAATAAAAAACAAAAAGCTGGAGGCATAACACTACCTGACTTCAAATTATACTACAAAGCTATAGCAACCCAAACAGCATGGTACTGGTATGAAAACAGACACTCAGACCAATCCAACAGAATAGAGAACCCAGAAATCAGCCCACATACTTAGAGCCAACCGATCTTTGGCTTTGACAAATGCAGCAAGACACATATATTGGCGAAAAGACTGCCTCTTCTTCAAATGGTGCTGGGAAAACTGGACATCCATATGTAGAAGAATGAAACTAGACCTGTACCTCTTGCAACATGCCAAAATCAACTCAAAATGGATTAAAGACTTAGATATAAGAGCCCAAACTATAAAACTCCTAAAAGAAAACACAGGGGAAACAGTTCAGGATGTAGGACTGGGCAAGGATTTTATGAATATGACCCATAGGCACAGGTAACAAAAAGAAAAATAAACAAATAGGATTATATCAAACTAAAAAGCTTCTGCAGCAAAAGAAACAATCAACAGAATGAAAAGACAACCTATGGAGTGGGAGAAAATATTTGCAGACTATGCCTCTGACAAGGGATTAATATCCAGAATACACAAGGAACTCAAACAACGTAACAGCGAAAAAACCAATAACCCAATTTAAAAATGGGCAAGGGATCTGAATAGACATTTCTCAAAGGAAGACATACAAATGGCCAACAGACACATGAATAAATGCTCAGCATCACTCAGCATCAGGAAAATGCAAATCAAACCTACATTGAGATATCATCTCACCCAAGTTAGACTGGCTATTATCATAAGGACAGAATAACAATGCTGGTGAGGACATGGAGAAAGGGGAACCCTTCTACACTGTTGGTGGGACTGTAAATTGGTGCAGCCATAATGGAAAATGGTACGATGTTCTTCAAACAACTACAGATAGAACTGCCATACAATCTGGCAATCCCACTGTTGGGTATATACCCAAAGGAATTGAAATCATCATGTTCAAGGGATACCTGCACCCCCATGTTTATCTCAGCTCTATTTACAATAGCCAAGAGTTGGAACCAACCTAAAAGTCCATTGTTGGATGACTGGATAAGGAAAATGTGGTACATTTACACAATGGAATACTACTCTGCCATAAAAAGAATGAAATACTGCCATTTGCAGCAACATGGATGAACTTAGAGAAAATTACATTAAATGAAGTAAGCCGGCACAGAAAGAGAAATGCCACATCTTCTCTCATAAGGGGGAGCTAAATAAAACAAACAAACAAAACCCCCCACAAATAAACAAAAAAAGAAAGATACAACAATCACAAAAACCCCCACAAATAAACAAAAAAAGAAAGATACAACAATCATAATAACATGTTACACTTTCAAAACCCCCCACAAATAAACAAAAAAAGAAAGATACAACAATCATAATAACATGTTACACTTTCAAAAGAGAAAACAGAACTGAGGTTACTAGAGGTGGGAAAGGGGGAAGAAAGGGTAAGGGAGGTATTGGTAAAGGGCCACAAAAAATGGTTATATTTTATAATGTTGAGTGTACTAATTACCTTGATTTGAGCATCATATATTGCACACACATATTGGTATTCAACTCTGTACTCCACAGATACATACAATCAACTATGTTTCAATGAAAAAAAAAGAAATAGATTATCAAGCCATGTGAAATTTATTTTTGTACAATATAGAGATTTACCTTTATCTTCTTCCAAAGAGAGAGCCAAATAGTCAAAAGCTATTTTTCTAATAATCAGTCATTTCCTCACAGGCCTTAAATGTCACTATTTTAATACTAAGACAATATTTGCACTTGAATCTCTTTCTGGACTCACCTTTCTGCTTCCATTGATTTCTTTCCTCATTTGTACACTGGCACCGTATTGTTTGATTTTGTAAGTTTTATAGCATTTTTACATCTGCTGTGTACATGTCCTTTATTCTTCTTTACAACAGATTATCAATTATTAATACAAATTTATGCCTTCAGACAAAATGTAAAAACTGGCCAAATCAACCTCCTGTGGTATGACCATCTACCTCCTTACTGTTTTTTTTTTTTTTAGTTCATTTTGATCTTTTGATCCCTTCATTGATGTTTTGATTCAAAGAATATTTGTCTTCTAAGTTCTTTGAGAATGCAGGGAAGGTTTTGATTTCAATGTTTTCTTTCTTGTAGTTTCTATGCATATTTCTTGTGTTCTCTCCTTTTTGCTAATTATGTATCTCGAGTCGGAGAGCAGGGCTGCCATCTTTAGCTGCACAGGTTATGCATAACTCTAGGGGGCATCTTTCACATGGATGCAGTGCAGATCTCGCAAAACCAGTATACAGCAGGCCTAAGGAGTCTGTTGTATGAGATCTTCTATTTACTGAAGAATAGAATGGATTAATCCTACTCTGTTAACCTGAAAACTGTTTTAATTGTGCCATTATAAATTGAGCTAGAAAATCATTTGTGTCACAGTTTGTAATCTCTGCATAGCATTTCAGTTATTGTCAGGGTGTGACAGGAGGCAAGGATTGGAGCAGCCAGTATACTGGGGCAACATTAATCCAGAAAAGTAGTCACGGCACTGTGGCAGAGACTTCATACTGTTCACCATATCTTTTCCCTCTTTTATCTGGGCACACACCTACTTTATACTGCCCAGTATCCCTTGCGGTTAGGTGTGGCCACTCAACCAATTATCACCAAGAGAACGTGAGCTCAAATCATATGTGTCATTTCCAGGATAAAGTGGTGAGAAGGCAGACAAGCCCTCTTTGCTGTGGTGTAATAAAAATACAATATAGTTAGCCTTTGTCCTGAGTTCCTGGCAGACAGTTCCTAAAACCCTTGTAATCTCCTAAGTGACGGGTATCTTTTGTGTGTAAAGAGATGACTGGGAGGGGGGAATCCAACATAGCTTTCAGATGGGGTCTGGTCACCTGAAAGACCAAGCCATGATTAGACTTTCAGACCCACGCCTGACTTTTGGGAAGGACAGGGGCTAGAGGCTGAGTTATCACAGTGGCCAATGACTTAATCAATCATGGATATGTAATGAAACCTCCATAACCCCCCCTAAAGGACAGGGTTCAGACGCCCCTGGGTTGGTGAACACATTGAGTTCTTGTGTACCCAAAGAGGGGTGCTACCTGTGTTGGTTATTAGAGGAAGGTGGTGTACTCAAGAGGGCATGGAAGCTCCATGCCCCTCTCCCATACCTCGCCCTATGCATCTCTTCCATTTGACTGTTCCTGAGTTCTATCCTTTATAATAAATACGTAAATAGTAAGTAAGGTGTTTTTCTGAGATCTGTGAGTCATTCTAGTGAATATGAAACCTGAGGAGGGGATTGTGGTAACCCCTGATTTATAGCCAGTCGGTCAGAAGTACAGGTGTTAACCTGAGACTTGGGACTGGCGTCTGAGGTGGGGGCAGTCTTGTGGGACTGAGTCCTGAACCTGTGGGGTATGAGCTAACTCCAGGTATTCAGTGTTGTTAAAGGAAATTTCCAGGTTCCACTGGCTAAATCTGGGTTCTTGGTATCTCAGACAAATAATTATGCAAGACATGCCAGAGGTGAAAAGCAAAGAGCAGCTTTATTTAGCCAAGTGAGAATACACTGTAGAGAAGATGGAGCGGGCCCCAGAGGAAGAGTGGCTCAAGAGCACCAATGGTTACATTCCTGGGGGTTTAAGTCCTCTTAGCTGGATTTGTGTCATTTGGTCATTTGTGGGGGGGCTCCCTGTCTGGAATTGTCTTTGCCTGCTGTGGCCACTTTTGCACATGTGCATGCCTATGTCCTTGGGGGAACCAGTTTCCCACTTGAAAATAACCAAGTTTCCTCCTCCCTCTTCTGCCTCTATCTAACTTCCTGCCTCAGTGTCAGAAGTAAATTGAATTGCTGGACAGTTGGTATGAGAGAATTAAAGTGGTGTTAAAAAAAACCCACCACATCTGCCCTTTATCTTTCTATCTTCTGGATAAATACTGAGGACTCTGAAGCACAGAAAGAAAGTGAAACCACAAGATGGAAGGATCCTGTGACACTAAATTACAGGTAGATGACAACCATCTACCAAGAATATTTGCTTTAGACAATCACGTGAGAAAGAAATTACTTTTTACTGTGTTAAACCGTTCAAACCAGGGGTTTGTCTGTTATAGGATATACTTCCAAATAAAATATAGAATCAATCTGTGGCAAAACCCCTCTCCCTTCCTTGCTGGGTTTGTTTTAGTGTCTCTTTTATCTTTGAATCTCTTTATTGATTTTTTTATTCAACGATCACATGTCCTCCTTAATTTCTCCAAGAATATAGAGAAGTTTTTTATTTCAATGTAGGATAACAACATAAGATATTGTTAGCGATATCCTAATTAATATTAACGCTTACCATCAAAAATAACAAGTTGTCAACCCAAGTCATGATTTCCCTCAGCATTTTTTACCTCTTTTAATCAAGTAGATCATTGATGGCTCCATATAAAGCTCTTTGGCTCAAAATTAGGACCCTTAGCTCATAGGTCGTCTTTTAGTAACTTAGCTTTAATTTATTTGCTTTTTAATACCTGCTCAGTTAACTTTAATTAGCTGATGCCAAGTTAATCTGGTGGCTAAGCTAATCTTCTGGGAATTCTGTACTCATATTTCATCCTTATTTTTCAGGTTTATCTCCTGCCACTTTCCCCAGTGTACCATTCCCTGGCCACACTTTATTCTCCTCCTTCTCCAAATATATGCTGCACTTTTTTTTGGTCCTTACTTTTGCTCCTGCTATTACTTAGTATGAGACAACTTCCTCTGCCTTCACCACCCATGAAAAGTTTAACTAGTCCTTCTGTAGTCAATTGGAATGCTGCTTTCTCCAAGAGGTCACTATTAGATAAGCTTTTCCTTTCTCACATTTCTTCACAGCCTCTACCATATCACTTATTTTATATTGCATTGTAGTTATTTACATGTTTATCTCCACCTCAAAATTATCTCCTGGAGGGTAGGAAATATATACCACTCCCTGTCGTATTTTCTTCATGACTGTCATGGAGCCTAGAACAGAGAAGGCATGAAGAGACAGGTATTGATTAACTTATTCAGTAAACATCATTTGAACATTTACTATACACCAGGCATCTAATATGAAGGGCCCTCTTTTAAAGTTGTTTCTATGAATGAAGAGCTGTCATAGTGCCTGACCCACAGTTTATTGTTAATGTGTATTTCATGACTGAATGTGGTTATTAGAGGAGGGATTTGCAGATAGCCTGCCTTGATAAATCAACCCCAAATTTTCCACTTACCAGCACAGGTAGAAAATTTCAAATTCTTTTCTTTATGACCACTCTAGTCAGATCATATCCCAAATATATAGGCTCAGTAACTCATTCAAAAATAAATAAGATGCCTGACATGGGTGCAGGAGTTGGGGTAGGGTAAGGAAGGTGTCTGTGAGGAGAAACAGCCTGGCATGAGATGTCAGAGACCAAGCAGGGTCTCTAACCATACAGAGAGGCTCACCGTACAGAGAGGCTTTCTGGCATGGGAGAGCATTCACGTAGGGAAGAGGGTAGGAAGATTGATGGGAGATTTGTTACATACCACAGAGTTGACAAAATAAGAAAATAGTAAGGATAATGGGGTAAGAATTCTCACTGTCACAGAAGAGAGTTACAAATATGGAAAGGAAGAAAACTAGAGTGAACCTATGTATTAGATTGGAAATGGAGATACTGGTGTGAATTCATGAATTTCTATAAATATAAATAGATTATAAAAACGTAGATGTAATTGTAAGTACATGTATGTATAGCTCTATTGACTGAGGGGTCCTAGAGGCCTCAGCTCAATAGCGATGAGCACGTGTAGTGCACAGATCTTGGCTTCTGAATACCAGAAAGCAAAGAAGTGTTCAAAGAATGATGAGATGTTAAAAGGACTCAGGAGCCATCTTGAAGGCCCTCACATTTGAGCATCAAAATAAATGATGAGGGTAAAGGATTATAATCTAGCGAATAAAATAGGAAATGATAGTTCATTCTGAAATAAATAAGAAAGTTTGGTGAGCAATGGGATATTTACATAGTTTCAAAGAACCTCTTAACAAAATACTTACTAATTTCAAAGGAAAAAAATGTAATCTCACAGTAAAGAAGGGTGGCATAAACTATCTTAAACAAATGATTAAAGTGAATATCGGTAATGACAGAGATTAAAATTCTGTGTCATCTTGCAATGACAAGAACACAGCATTATTCTGTGATACCTCTGCCAGATTATATAACCTCGGTGTGGTCATGAGACATCAGACACATTGAACCGGAGAGGCAGGATGCAAAATAACTGGCCTGTGATGTTTAAAAGTCACAAAAGTCAAGGACTGTGAAACTGTTCCAGATTAAAGGAGATTAAGGAGACATGATGCCTAAATGTGACACATAGTTCTAAGATGGATCCTTTTGCTATAATGGACATTACTGGGGCAACTGGGAAAATTTATATGGGGGTCTCCTGATTTTGATGTTTGCATTGCAGTTATTAAGAAAATATCCTTGCTTTTGGGAAACACATAATAAGTATTCAGAAGATGACAGAGTGGCAAATCAGTAATTTACTCTCTAAGTTTTTTGTACTGAACTCACTACTTTTCTGTAATTCAGAGATTGTCTCAAAATACAAAATATACACAACACACAAAAAAGATAATTCGTGTGTACAACTTCCCTATCCAGTACCAACTTCCATATCCAGTACCAAATATGTTCTTCACAGTGCACTCTCACCTCCAGAGCCTTGAGCAGCTTCTCGTCTCATGTGGCTCACCATGCACTGGCCACACTCGGCACTCCAATCTGCTCTTCACTGCTGTTCACTGGACTGTTGCTACTTAGGATGGGCTTATTTTTAGAACCTGAATTGCAACCATCAGAAGTGTAAATGCTGCAGACACATTTCAGCACATCCAACATTCACGCTGACGAAAACATGAAGTCAGGTTGTCAGAACCCTTAGTAGATGTGACACCATATTTGGTATTATTTGCCCCACTGCATTATATTTAATTCATACAAAGACTGTCATTTGTTATACAAACCAAGTGATATTAATTATTATGTATTTTCTCATAAATCTTTAGCCTATATTTTGAAGTTCACATATGTAAAATGCATATTTTATTATCTTATTTTGACAATCAAAACTTTTAAAAATTATCAATCATATCTTCAAATATCACAAATATATTTAGCTTTGAGAAGCGAAAGATAAATATTGCGATGTATTGGTGTAAACATGGTATACTCTGTGTGTAGGAAACCAAATTATCTGTTACAGAAAACACAGTATGTTTATTGCCATCTGCCTAGATAAGTAAAAAATATATAAATCAAGCAACTGAAGGAGAAATGAACACCAAAGATATTCTCCTCATGTACTGGGGAAAAGAATATGATTGCTTAATTATTTGGGTACTTCCTTCAGAGTAGAGGGACTTTGAATTTAAGCATGTGCCTTATAACTTAGTTTGAACTAAATGCAACATTATTAGCACTTCTGTGGTTGTTTCATATAAGAGCTAGAGGCATACATCACGGGACATAAAATAGGAAACTTGTTTGGCTAGCTTACTTGTTAGTTGCCAGCATGCACGCAGCCTACAAACACTGTATCTGTCCATGATGTGTCAGCCTGCTCACACCCTGACAGCCTGGTTGACTTTAAAGCAGTCCAACATGTTTGTCATGTACCATAATGGCCCCATATATGCCATATCAGCTCAAGTATGCTATTGTGTATGCAGAGGCCATTATATACTGTGATAGCCCTATGTATTAATTTGCATGCACCATGACAACCAATTACATATGTGATGTGTATGTGTCAGCTTGTACGTACTTTGAAAGTCTTTTTACACTGTGTGGGACTAGTGTATGTCAGTGTCACACACCATGACAGTTATATTTGCTATAACAGCCCAGAGTATGTCAGAATGCATGTTTCATGACAGCCAATGTAAACTGTGATGGTCTGGGATTTATCAGTCTTGTGCAATATGACAGCCTTCTGCTTGTGCCTTGACAGCTCAGTATATACCATGACAACATTGCATGAATCACAGTAACCAGTTTACGTTGATGGGGGAGAATTTTGTGTTACTACATGTACTATGACAGCCCAGCAGATACTAAACTTCCTAGCAGACCAGAATGCAACATGACAGCCCAGCATATGTCAGCCTACTTGTATACTAACAGTCTGTATACACTGAGGCAGCCCAGGGTTTATAAGTCTGCATGCTCTATTGCATCCACTGCATACTGTAACAGCCCAGCATGTGCCACTTTGCACTGTGCCATGATGAATACAGACTGTGATCGCCCAGTGTGTGGAAGTCTTCATGTGCCCAGACAGTCAATACATACGATGACAACTTATAATGTGTCAGACCTTTCATTCTAGCAATGCAACTTGGTGTGGTGTCATGTGTGTGTGCGTGCATACGTATGCTTGACTTACCTAGACTGGTTCTAGCTGCATTTCTTTCCACTGCATTGGTTTATGTTTTAGGTTACTTGCTTCCTGCTTCCATTGCCTTCAAGTGGTTATGTCACATTTTCTATAACGTGTCTCAGCATTTGTTTTCCTCATTCCAAAAGGCCGTAACAGCCTATTGACCAGCTATCACAATCACCACCCCACACACACACACTCATATACACCCCACATCTTTAAAAGCCTATTGCTAAAGAACAATTTAGCATCCTCATTATCACCTTCCATGTTTTCCTAACTTTTCTTTCCAACCCATTTGTGTATTGCACTTTTTCCCATTCCAAGAACAAAGCTGTAAACTCATATACACCCCACATCTTTAAAAGCCTATTGCTAAAGAACAACTTAGCATCCTCATTATCACCTTCCATGTTTTCCCAACTTTTCTTTCCAACCCATTTGTGTATTGCACTTTTTCCCATTCCAAGAACAAAGCTGTAAACTTCCCCACCTCTGGACTTTGGTTTGCTCTATGCCCTTTTGGTACAACGTACATCTCTTCTTCAAAATTTGGGACCCTCACTGTTTCTGCTCATTTTCCTCTTCCATTTCCTCAAATATCTGGATATCTGACCATCAGAGGAATATAATATTTCACTAAAAGGGTAGAGCTCATATTAAGTATTCGATCCTAAATGTGAGGGATTTTAGAGATATACTAGTCCAGCATGATTTCCTCTAACAAGTGACACCTCATCTCAACTTTCAGTTTCGAAAGATTTTTCTATCTGAATATACCTGTTAACCAAGAAATATTCTGAAAGACATGCATGATTTACTAAGGTGGTTTTCACTAATTTGTAATTGGAAACCTGGGTGGTCACACCCACTCTAAATCATTGGAATCAGGTTTTTATGACCTACCTGCCCCTTTGAAGAAATTATTATTCATAAGTATTGTGTGTAACCAATATTTTCTTAAAGTAATGAAAAAAATTTCTGTCTATTGTAATCAAAGTCCTATATTTTAATGAAGTTCAGACTCTATTAGTAATTTTTAGTGTTCTATTCAGCCTACTAATACATTTGGATTTGAGTTCTACCACTTTACAGCTCTTTGAATGTGGGCCAGATATTCAATATATCTGAGGCTCAGTTTCTTTATTTGTAACATAGGGAAGTTGATAACTCCTACCTCAGGGCATGTTGAGAGTTAAATGAGAGAATTCATTCTCTCAACAAATGTTTACTGAATACCTGCTACATGCTAGTAATTGTTCTAAGTGCGTGGGATATATTGATGAACAAAACAAGAAAAAGAATTCCCTGCCCTCCCGAAACTGGTAATTCTAGCAAATAGCAATCATTACAGTGCAGTGTGAGCGTTATGGAGACATGGATCAGGTTAAGAGAGACGGGGGTTGGGGTTGGGGGTGGGGAAGCTATCACTGAGAAAGTGACATTTCAGCAATCTTGAAGAATGTGCTGGACTAAACCAGGCAAACACCTGGAGGAAGAGTGCTCTAGGTGAGGGGAACAGTCCATACAAAGTCCTTAATGTCCTTAAGTCCTTAGTGAATGTTAAGGTTGTTCAAGGAGACCAGTGTGGCTAGAGCAGTCATGAGTAGGAGGAAAGGTAGAAGATAAAATCAAATGATAGCACAGGCCCAGATCATGTAGTAATATTGGTCATTGTAAGAATCATGGCTTTACTCTCAATGAGATGAGTTACCCTGATCTCATTTAAATTTTAGAAGATTTCCATTGGCTACTGTGTTGAGAATGAACAGTAGAGGAACAAAGGTAAAAGAAGGGAGACCAGTTGGAAAGGAAATCAAGGTGGGAGATGATCATAAAAGTGAATGTGGAGAGAAGTGGCAAGATTCTAGATGTATATTAAACTCAGATATTAAAGGATTTACTGATGGACCAAGGTGAAATGTGAGAGAGAGGAATTAATGATGACTGCAAAGTTTTGGGCTTGCACCATGGGAAGAATGCCATTAGCTGGGGTGTTCTACGGTAGATAAAGAGCAGATAAGACTGGCAGGAGCAGAAGCTCAGTTTTGGACACAATAAATTTGAGGTGGCTATTTGACATTTGAGTGTAGATGTTGAAAAAGGAGTTGGATATGTGAATCAGGAGTTAAAGGTAAAGGTCTGAGCTAGAGATATAAATTTAGGAATTCTTCTTTTATAGATGATATTTAAAACCATGAGACAAGTCACCAAGGGATGAAGTTTAAACAGATAAAAGAAGTCCATAAACTGACCCCTGAGGTACTCCAGCATCAAGAACGTAGGAGAGGAGGGAGAACCAACACATGGTACTGAGGAGTGGTCAGCAGGATGGAAAAACCAGGAGAGGAAAGAAGTGTTGGAAGCCAGCGTCCAGTACTGCTGATTTGTCAAGCAACATGAGAAAGCAAAATTAAATATTGGCTCAAATTGAATTTAAATATGGAATTAAACATCGGTTTAATTATTATGTTTGGTAGGCATGAGGTCATTATTGATCTTGAAAAGAGTAGTTCTGGTGGAATGGTGGAAACAAAGTTGAGTGAGTTTGAGAGAGAATGGAAAGAGAAGAACTATATATAACATATGTGACTAGTTTAATTATTATGTTTGGTAGGCATGAGGTCATTATTGATCTTGAAAAGAGTAGTTCTGGTGGAATGGTGGAGACAAAGTTGAGTGAGTTTGAGAGAGAATGGAAAGAGAAGAACTATATATAACATATGTGACTCTTTCAGAAAGTTTTGCTGTAAGGAGAACAGAAAAAAATGGCATAATAACTGGAGATAGAAGTAGGGCTAAGTAGGTTTTTTAATGTATTTTTTTAATGGGCGAAATAACAGTATGTTCACAGACTGATAAGGAAACTCTAGTAGAGAGGGAAATCATTATTT
>NW_007726899.1:414695-450282 GCF_000696425.1 Galeopterus variegatus | reverse complement strand
AACCAGGAGAGGAAAGAAGTGTTGGAAGCCAGCGTCCAGTACTGCTGATTTGTCAAGCAACATGAGAAAGCAAAATTAAATATTGGCTCAAATTGAATTTAAATATGGAATTAAACATCGGTTTAATTATTATGTTTGGTAGGCATGAGGTCATTATTGATCTTGAAAAGAGTAGTTCTGGTGGAATGGTGGAAACAAAGTTGAGTGAGTTTGAGAGAGAATGGAAAGAGAAGAACTATATATAACATATGTGACTCTTTCAGAAAGTTTTGCTGTAAGGAGAACAGAAAAAATGGCATAATAACTGGAGATAGAAGTAGGGCTAAGTAGGTTTTTTAATGTATTTTTTTAATGGGTGAAATAACAGTATGTTCACAGACTGATAAGGAAACTCTAGTAGAGAGGGAAATCATTATTTCAGGAGCAAGAAGAAAAAATTGCTAGAGCAATGTCCTTGGGTGGCAAGAAGGAGTGGGATTTAGCTCATCTAGTGGTGTTTTTGAGCCCAGCCCAAGGAGGCTCCCAAGAGCAAATTACTAGCATCTCTCCCCAACCCCATGTTTAGTGACATCATGTTGGTAGCTTGAAATAGGCCATGGTGGGACTATTTCACCCTACTAATCATCAAATACTACAAATCTGGGCTTTATTTTATTTTTATTTTTTTTTTACCCCAGGAGAGTAGAGTGTTAAACATTTATGAGCATACTACCAAGTCTGTCAATGACGGGGCTGGCAGAGGAAATATTCATCTATAGAAGAGAAAGAAGAGAATGAATAAAGGTGCAGATTCTAGTAGATAGACAGTTGCATGTAAACATGTTTGTCCCAGCAACTGGCACACATAAGTGATTAGTTATTATGTTTGACATCACATTCAATAACACTACATTGCCTCTAGCTGCAACCAGCCTCCCCGGCTATGTAACATAGCACTAAGATGTCTTCGAAAGGAGTAAGAGAAATATTTTTGACTTTGGACTAAGACTTTGGACTCATTGATTCGCTAATTTGTTCATTCAATAAACATTTACTAGGTATCTATTAAGTGCTCCAAATTATATCTTAGATTCAATTAAATAAATTCAATAAATATTTAGTAAGAAACAATAAACAAAGTATTTTAGTGGGTACCCTAAAGGATCAAAGATGAATCTTAGTAAAAAAATATTAAATTTATATATCACTTCTAAAACAAATAAGTAGGTTTTGTGTGGCATAAACATGTAAAATAAATCAATAGTCAAAATGATTATAGCAGTATTACATCTGTCATATATGATTTTATAAATTTTAGGCATAGGATAAGTATCACTTATAAGTATGCATTTTTTTTCAATAATTCACTGAGAATCTAATTCTATAGGAACTACTGAAGAAATCTAGGAATCTGAAAGAAGCTTGGTACCAGTTGTTTTCTAATCCTTATCTCATTGGATTTATCTTTAGCATTAAGAAATATTGTTATTCCATTTCTGAAGCTCTCTCACTTGGTATCTCTAATGATCTCATATCTTGGTTGTCTGTATCACTGACCTCTGCTTTGAAGAAACAGAGGCTTCTCTTCATCTGTCCTCCCATATTATTTTGGGATTACCAGGAATTTGACCTTTCTCGACCTCTTTTCTCTGTACAGTATTCATATCTATGCAATTACAATTTCTAGTATCACCTACATGCAAATAACAGCTGTGTCTTCTGCTTCATAAATCTCCTGTGTTCTAGAGCTACACATCTCAACCAGCCACTCTTCTCCCTTACGATGTCTCAAAGGTACCTCAAATTCAGCAGGTCAACCTCCTAGAAACCAAGGAATTACCTGAATTCCTCCTCTCTCTCCCTACTACTCTGCTCAGATATTTGTTCTATCAGTTCTTCCTTTTGATATTCATTGGCTCTGCTAATTCCTTAGTTCGGTAATTACAATTTTTACCGGGTTATTGCTAACAGTTTCCTATTTGGTGTCTTTATTTCCAACTCTTTTGCCTTTCATTGGAACTATCTAAGACACTGATCTGATTAGGTTACATTCTTTTTTAAAATTCTGCCTCTGTATCTGTTCTAAGAATATACTATAATGTTTAATAGAAACACTAATGTATGTAAAAAGATGTTAATGATAGTATAATATTAGAGAAAAATAAAAATAGCATAAACATTCAACAATAAGAGAATGGTTAACTTCCCAATAATGTACCCATTCAATGCAATATTCTACAGCCAACAGTAATAATTTTCCAGGAAACTAGAGCAAACTGATTCTAAGAGATGCATATTGAAACTAGAAAAATTTATGTTCTTATTTTTCTACAATCCACACAGACTTTCTCTGACTTAATACTCCAACAAAATTGCTTTTTCCTCGTGGAGGTCATATGTGACTTCAATAGATCTCAGAAACTCTACAAATCTTACCCAAATTATACTGTAAGTAGTTTTATAATGGCAATCACCAACCCTTTTGTGCCTGTTGCTCTTGCTTGCATCATCCCTGATTTTTGTCTCTTACCCTAAATTTAGGATGGTTGCTCTTCATGTTCATGTTCCCATCTGGGTCTTGTGCATGTCTTTAGTTTTGGTGTCCCCTGCTCCCTACTTTTCTTTTTTTTTCTTTTTCCTTTTTGTCTTTTTTCGTGTCTGGCAACGGACCGCAACCCTCAGTGTCACGCCCATACCGGACCGGGACCGGCAACGGGATCGTAACCCTCAGTGCTGCGCCCGCCCCTCGCTCAGCCAGTGAGCGGGAACCGGTCTGTATGTGGGATCCGAACCCTCGGCGGGAGCGCTGCCGTGCTCCCAAGCGGCGCACTGCAGCAGTGTGCCACTGGGCTGGCCCTTCTTTTTTTTTTTTTTTTAAGATTTCCTTGCTCCTGTCCCTGGTCCTATTGTACAGTATATCTTCAGAATTTATACCTGGAATTCTAAATTCCCAGTCTTCCATCACTCACTCAAGGCAATTCATGAGAAATAGTCACTGTGCTATTCCTGCAATAGAGAATGCAGCACAATCATATCAAAGTGTGAAGTTACATGGTTAGGAAACTGCTGTTGGTACACAATGACAACTATGGAGTTTGAATCCATGGTAGAGTGTTCACAGGGACTGCAAAGAAAGATATTCCTGACCCAGTCTTCTTCCTAATGTTGATTTGAGGTGGATGAGGTGGAGGCAGGGAGAAGAATGGTCATAAGAAACACCCAGACTTTCCTCTAAAAAAGTGACGTACAGTTTGCGGACGGCTCAGGGACATTTTTTGTGCTGCCTGCGCATCTAAGGAGAATGAATGATAGTGGGTGGTCCGCATAAACATTTTTCTCTAGTGAGGTACAGAAAGAAGTTGGAGGCTTCTTACATTCTAGCATTTATCTTGCTGATTTAATGCCTGGAAGGAGACCTCTCTTTCTTGTGGGTTGAGGAAAGACTATATTTTCTCATGTCTACAGACATTAATACCCCATAGAAGAAGGGAAGGCGTGTCTATTTACCACTGTATCCTGGATTCTAGTACAGCATGTGGCATATGGGTGTTCAATAGTTGAATGCACAAAGTAATGACAACACCGCTGCCCCATGGCCTGTATCCTATTCCTAGAGTGCCATTTTCTGTCTCTGCACAGAGACAGGTATGTTCTTCCCTGAGTGTAGCATTTCGTAGGCAGGGTGATTCAGTTTAGCCAACTGATTCTCCATGCTGCCAGGGCACTGATCACCACTTCAGTCTACTGCGATCAAGCTTGTTCTCACCAAGTTACCAGTGATCCCCTTATGGCCAAATCAAACTATTTTATCAGACCTTCTGGCCACACAGTACCCTAATCCTTCTTCTTGAAATCCTTTTATGCTTTAACTACATCTGTAAATTTCATTTTAAAAAAATATATGTCCCTAGACCAGATATCTGTCTTTGGTTGAGTTTCATATACCAAATTAACTGTCTGAGAAGCACCTCAAATTCTGTGTGTCCAAAATTGAGTTTATAATCATCCCCCAAATAAGCTCCCCTTGTTCTGTATTTGTCATCCTGATTAATTAGCTGGTTTAATCATGTAGTCTTTGTTCCCCTTTTCTTCAATTGATTTCAAAGTTCTATAACCTATTTCAAGTTTTCTATTGGTTTACTTAATTTAAGTGAACATTTTGAACCTTTGTTGGTATCTAGCAGTGTTAAGAATTAAGTAGTAATTGTGCTTTTGCCTTCTCAATGGCATAATTATAATAACAATGATGATAGTGATGATGATAATAGATGACGTTTGTTAAGCACTTACTGTATGCTATAAACACTCCTCTAAGCCCTTCACATGTACTAATTTATTTATTTTTCAGAACAAATCATATGAAGCAGATGCTATTATCAGTCTCATAATACTGAAGAAAAAAACAAGGCACACAGGTTAAATAATTTGCCATTTATTATAACTATTAGAAAGTGATAGAAGTAGCAGTTAAGCTTGAGAACCTGCATTCTTAAATTTACTCCTACATTGTTATTCATTTTTTCTCACATTATGTTCTTTCTATTTCAAGAATTTTTTAAACAATTCCCACATATTTCAGGACCATAGTACCAACTGTTATTTAAATTGAATTACCACTACTCTTGATTGCTATGATTTCTTGTATATTAAATTTTTGCCATCTTGAGATCTTTATGCTAATGTAATTTTCATTTGGCTAGAGTATTTTGATGAGTCTCTTTTTTCAGAAAGAAAATATGGTTGTGATGCTTTCTGAGTGCTCGCATGTCTAAAAATATGAGTTTCTTGCTGTCACAAATGAACAAAATTTGGTTGTATATGATAATGCAGAATTACTATCTCTTTTTCTAAAAAATCCACAGATATTGCTCCATTGATACTTTATTTCCAGTATCATGAATGAAGATATTGGTGTCAATCTGATTATTCTTCTTTTTAGGTAATTGATCTTTTCTATGTGGAAGCTTTTGGGACTTTATCTTTTGATTCCAGAATGTTACCAGGACATGTGTAAGTATATGTAAATATTTTTCAGCAATCTTGCCTAGAACTTGGTTGCTCTGCTTAGAGAAATTTTCTTGCAGTTCAATTTTTATTGCCATTTATCTGCCATCATCTCTTTTCTCTCCTTTCAATCTTCCCATTACTCAAATATTAGAGCCCCTGCCTTTGTCCTTCATGAGTTTTCTCATAATTTCCATCCCTTTATCCTCTTGCTCTGTATTCTGGGAGAATTTGTTCAGTAATTAAATTTCTTAACTCAGTTTTTTATAGCATACATTCTTCTGTTTATTGCCTCTATTGGATTTTTTTATTTTGGCAAATATAATTTTAATATTGACAAACACTTTCTTATTGTCAAATTGCTCTTTATTATGGCAGTCTGCTGTGTCTTATCAATGCAATATCCCATTAACAGAGAACAGAATTTAAAATTATTTAAAGTGTACTCCTATTTCCTACATTAATTCTTTTTTAAAAATATTGGCCTATTTTCCCTGATTTCCCAGTTTAATACTCTATTTTGAAGTACCATTTAAAAAAATTCTTCCATGATTTTTTTTCCCCTTTAAAGAGCTACACAGTGTATTTTATTCCATTGGGATGGGTTCCTTCAAATCCTATATAATTCTGATATCTGTACAACTAGAGGAACAGCAATTGGATTTATTTTCTAAACAATCAAAGATTAGAGTTGAGCAAGCCCTTTGATCTAGGCAGGCAGCTGTGGGTAGTTTTGGCTCACAGCTTTGTCTATTTCTAGGAAAGCAGGGTGGCTACAGTCAGGTCACACAGACTTGAGTCAGCCAAGAGAGCTCTCCCCTGGCCAGCTTCTATGTGCATTCAGCAACTAATAGCAAACAGTGGTCATGTGCTTGTCCTTTAATCCATCCTCCTTTTTATGTCTTTTTGAACCTAAAGTTGCAGGTATGTCGGTTCAGTTCCTCTCTGTTTTCCAATGATAATAATTTGGCTGTGATTTTCCATCAACATTTGTTGGGTTGCCTAGTAGTAAATTAAATTTAGGTTTCTATCTTCTCAGAATTCTAAATATCTTTTATACTTTATTTTTCCTAACTTCAATTTTGAAGTAACAGAGGTACATTTCTTTATCTCTAAGAATTGACCATTCATCTCCAACTCTCTAATCATATGGGCCACAGAATGCTCATGTAAATTTACCAACGGGCCCTCACCCCTATAGGACAACACGGTCAAATGAGGAATGCTATGAAAACATAACTTACTTCTGAAAAATAGTCTTCATATGTGGGAAAAGACGTTCCAAATAGATTGGCAGGAGCAAGACATGATGGCCTGACAAACAGGACAGATTCTGGAAATTACAAAATATCTGATATTTCTGCAATGGAGTGTGGCAAAAGATAAAGCAAGAGAGTTGGGCTATGGCCAAATCATGAGGCTTTTTGATGCCATGACAAAGAGTTTGGACATTATCCAGAAGTCAATGGGAAGTTGAAGGCTTTTAAGGAAGAAGCAATAAGATTAGATGTGCATTTTAAGTACAGCTTTCTGGTAGCAGCATGGGAAATAAATTGGAGGGGAAGAGAATGAAGTGAGGAAACCCATTAGGAAGCTGTTAAAGAGGTTTAGGTGAGAATTTATGAGACTCCTACTAAAGTGAGTAGCAGTGTGGAGAACAGTGGAGGGATCTGAAGGCTGCTTAGCAAGTACAATAGACAGACTTGGTGTTTGACTACATGTGCGATGAGGAGGAGAAGCCAGAGCCTAAAATGCTTGGCGATGGTTGCGTCTGGTGATGCTATTACTCGAGGCAGGGAATACAGGAGGAGAATTGGGTTGAGGGTAAAAGAGGACATACTGTATCTAACGTGTCTAAGACATTTGAGTGTAAATGTCCAAATGTGTTCGATATGTACACCTGCACAACACGCACACAAACCAAAATTGTACACAAAGGGTATATGAGCCAGATCTGTAGATATAGATGTCAACGGCATATGGTTGATGTGTAAAGAAAGAATAATAATGCTAAACACAATTTTGGGTTATTAACATGGTCTAGATACTATACTGGTGTTTTAGGGATAGACAGAATGAGGAGTATAGAATTTCAGAGACAAGAGCCAAAGAAGTTGTAAGGCTACACAACTATGCCAATCATCGAATTACAGCAATAGCTACACTAATTGTCTGGTTAGGCAATTATATTGTTGAGGCAATTTACAACTAACGCTAAAACATTTCATTATTTTAGTTATATAAATTTTCATTTGTATTGTCAGGGCTAGGGCCCAAACCCTTCATACCCATTGTACAGTCTGGTTCACCAGACCCCTCACATGCCAGGCTGGGTCATAGACTCCTCACACACAAGTCCGCACTAGGTAATTGGGAAAGATCCTGGGAGCCATTGGCAGATGACACAAGCTCAGTCCTCAGCAGTAGCAGCATCAGCTTATGGCAGCCTCCGGCAGCAGAAGCAGCAGTAGCAGCAGCAGCAGCAGCGGCCTCTCTGGGCATCCTGGGGGCACTGGCAGCAACAGCCTCCAGCAGCAGTAGCAGCCTCCTTTTGCCCCCCCCCACTGAGGCATGGGGGGGCCCGTGGATCAGAGCCACTCATCCTTTATACTTGAGTCCATAACCCGGGACACCTGGGTGCTCACATGCAATTACATTAGACAATAACCAAGGAACACCTGGGTGCACGTGCAGTTACATCAAATGCTCAGCAAGATTCTGAACATCTGAGGGGCCCTGACCATTTCCCTTCACTTTCCCTACAGAGGTAAACAGAATATGAAGAGAATGTGAGGTAAAGAAAATGAGGTGGAGGGAGAGAAGGGTGTTTCAAAGTATAGAATAAAGTAGTATTCTAGAGAAGTCAAACAAGTTGAGGACTAAAAAGTACCTTTGACTTTGACAGTTGGGAAGTCACTGAAATTCTAATTATGGGGAGGGACAGACAAAGGGTGTGGAAGAGTTCCAATCTATTTCCTTAGAATTGATTTGACTGTTTAGTCACTCTTTGAACAGGTGTTAGAGGAAGTACCTGAGATTAGAAGGAAGTCTCTGAGAAGAAATTTGGTTATTATAGTTGGAAGCGAACAGAGCCAAATTCGTGGAAAGGGGGAGGAAAGAAAAGATGAACAAATCCTGTCCCCACAGAGCGGGTTGAGGCCAATAAACAAAGACATCTCCATGTTGTGAGAAGCCCAACATATCTATCTGTACGCAGGGTGGACGAGGCTGAGGTATCCGAACAGGCCTGAGTAGGATGACATAGATAGAGAAGGGGCAAATGCACTGGATGCTGGCAGGTATTATCTAGATCCCCCTATCAGGAGTGAGGCAGTCATTCTTCCAGCTGCCAGGCAGGCAGAATGCTGGCTGCTCATGACTGAGTCCCACTCCAGAAATTGTCCTTGTCAAAGGTTATGCTCCCTTCCCAGGGTTAACCTGCATTCATTGACCAGGCAATGCAGGGATGTCGGGACCCAGTCACCTCGCCTCAGTTCAGGACATCTCCAAAGGGACATCCCAGCTTCAGAGCTCCCATGAGATTGGCTGAAACATCAGTGTGACTGCATCCCACTTTCAACTCTCCCTCAGCAGAATCCTGTTTCTCTTACTCCTTTATGGGGATTATTCCTAAGAGGTGTCTTCAATAAACTTCCTACATCAAATCTTGGTTGTAGGGTCTGTTTCTGGGGAACTAATCCTAAGAGAATGAGTATAGTCTCAGCAACTGTGACGCTTGTATTAGTCTGTTTCTGTTGCTTGCTTATAACAAAATACCTGGAATGGGTGATTTATAAAGAAAACCAAATTTATTTGCTTACAGTTTCTGAGGCTAGGAAGTCCAAAGTCTGGGGAACACATTTGGTGAAGGCTTTCTTTGGGTGGTGTCTTTGGTGATGGCAGAGTATCACATTGCAAAAAAATGGCAGAGGAGAGAGAAAGACAGATTGTCTTCCTTAAAGCCCTCAGAACCACGCCCCTGACCACCATTTTTAATCCATTCACTACTACTCAGTCCTACAATCCAATCACCTCTTCAAGGCTCCATCTTTGAATTACCATAATAGGATTTTCTACCCTCTTAACAGTCACAATAGGGGCTAAGTTTCTAATATATAGAACTTGGGGGAGACAATTCAAGCTTCAGTGAATTTTAGGGGGACATAATTCAATCCACTACACAACTTTATGTCTCCCAGATTTGGATCTTACTATAAGAACACAATTTTGATTTCATCATTTGGAGGATTAATCAAAGTCCCCCAAATGAGAAGTGAATATGACGTAATTCTAAAGCACAGTTCTCATCTAGGAGCTGGGGTTAGAGATTGGAATATTATATACTATGGCCATGCCTATCTGTGTCCACCCTGGATGTCTCTCTTCCCCAAATTCTGACACCTCACACTCTCACACTTACTGCACCAGTTCCTTGAGAAACAATGTTCTAAACACTATTGAACTGTCTGCACATTGGGATGGACCTGTCTTGAGGGGTCGCTATTGATGGAAAGGCTGACTGGTTATACAAGGTAGTTGCTAGAGGAAAGGGGAGGAAAGAGGAAGGGCAGAGAAAGAGCTGGTATGTGTGTGTGTGTGTGTGTGTGCGTGTGTGCGTGCGCACGCGTGTGTGTGTGTGTGTGTGTTTTAAAGGAGATACTTTAGAATATTTATATTCTGGATGAAAAAGAACAGTGGAGAGAGAGATAGAATCCAAGAGAAGAAAGAAATAATTAATAAAAAGACTACTTTGCCTGAAAAGACCCTATACCAAGCAAGCCCTATAAATTATTCTCCAGTAGTCTCATCTCCACACTTATAAAGGTGAACTCTTATTCAGCATCTTTAGAATTAGAATTTCCATACCCAAACCCCTTAACCCGTAAGATTGAAGGTTGGTGAGATTTGATAGAGACTTCCAATGCTCTTTTGAACCACTTCTAAATGTCTTATTTGCCGTGGCTCTCAGCTGCAAGGAGTCAGAATGAGAGCAAGCTTGGGGCCGAGCCTGTGGCGCACTTGGGAGAGTGCGGTGCTGGAGCAGCGCTTCCGCTGCGGGTTCGGATCCTATATAGGCATGGCCAGGTCACTCACTGGCTGAGCGTCGTGCGGCTGATCTCAAAAAGGACAAAAAAAAAAAAAAAAGAATAAGAGCAAATTTTAATCTGCTTTAGGGATCTATTTATGACTCTCTATACCTCTTGCCTATAGCTTTCCTGATGATCTGGGTAGTTTTGCAGTGGCAATCCTTCCCCTTGACTCAAAACCCAAAAGTTAATAAGTGCTTTCATATCTAATAGCTAAATATAAGCTATAATTATGATGAAACAAAACTGGGAGTGCAGGTAAATGTTATCAGTGAAGGAAGTGTGTGCTCAGGAGTGGTCATGCGATAAGGCTTTGCTACAATTAGAAATCACTCCTGGATGTTGACACTCCCTTCTGAGTTTCAGTGGGAGAATAAATTGGATGAGAGGAAGAAATAGGACATGCAAGAGGGGGAAAAAAAGAAAAGCAGAGGCCTGACGAACCTCAGGTTGAAGGTTGATTTTTAAAAATTTTTTTTGGTCCTGTTTTGGGGGAGGAAAGCAAATTTCCCTGATAAAAAAATTGCTTTACGGCTTGGGGGCTATTAGCAAGATATGACCTGAGATGGAACAATCCCCAAGGGTCGTAAAGATGACTACACACAGGAGCTGATCATTAGAAAAATGATGAGGGCTATTATTAACGCATTACTCAATTACTTATTAATTACTTTAAAATGTGGCTAGAAATGAGGCAATTAGGAGTTCACAGTCTTAATTGGTATTTGAAATCACAGAGGGTGAATTGATGAGCACCAGCTGCTCTGACATTTTGCCTGGTGATCAGCTACTGAGGAAGCAGGCTGGAGAGCGATACTCTATAATCTCTCTTTTCACAGCATGGCCACACTCAGGGAGTGCAGATGGTTCCCCTAGGAGAATAAAAGAGCACTCACACTTTGACTAGAGAGCTGTGAGGTTGGGAGGAAGTAGGAGGATCACTGTGCACTGGTCTTTCCCATGGTAGACACTGGAACTAAAGATTCACCCAGGTGACTGTAGATATGGCTGAGTTCAAAATGAAACTTCTGCAACAAGGGAGTTATTAGCCAATGAGGCACAGTGTAAGTACTAATACTACAGCCGTCAGAGTCCACTTGCTTGTTGAGAGCAGTTGGGCTGACTACTTGAGACACTCTCCATTCAAGTCTTCAGAAGGCATTTTAGTGTCTTTCGATCATGTGTCCATGATCCGTAAAGAAGTCAAGGTGCTCAAGGAAGTGGCCTCCTGTCATACATTTCCCAGAATTTTCTTCCTCCAAGTAGGTATCTTTACACTTGCATAAATACATTCTATGCAATATTGCTATGCATATGTTTCTGTCCTTCTCATAGGTGTCTTTAATCACTTCCGTTGAACAGGAGAGACAATTCTCAGCATCTCATAGCTATGAAGAGTTAATTTTCTCATGCTCGGTAATAAGCAAAATGATGACAGTCTTTCCCCAAAAGTCTAAAGTTGGCTTTTTTTTTAAATACCAAAAAAAGACTAGTTCTCATGGGAAATTAGAGAAGATGGAAAGAAGTGTGTCAGAAAGGAGGAGACATGGGCATGGAAGATAGAGGAGAATGAAAGAATACATAGAAAAAAGAGCCAAAGAAACCGAGCACAGTGGGAGGGAGAGAGAAGTAGTGGAAAGCTTATCAGGTATGTATGCCACCCGAAAATCCAAGCACGTAAGACAGGGACATCTCCCTGTCCCCATCCCAAAGCTCTTCCTTCTCCATGTATTTGGGGGAAGAAGGAGTTTGTCTGACGTACACTTCTGGGCCATCTCATGCTGAAGACTCCTTTATTGTCATCTAGTTTCTCATGGTGACTTTCATATGTGCCTTAGGGATCTTTGCAGCTGCCATTTTCCATCATATCAATCCTGCCACCACCATGCTGCCCTCCATGGAAGGGTGATTTGGAGAATGCCATTTGCCTTCAAGGCCCATTGCAATTCTCCAGAGAATCACTAATGGGGGGAAGTTGTATATAACTAAAGTTTAGGGATAATCTAGAAAGAATTTGGGGTGAATGTGTGGTACGAATTATTTTTGCTGCCCAGCATCTCCTCCTCTGTCTGGTAATAGCACCCCTCTTCCACTGGGGAAGCCACCCCATCTCCATTCCATTTGGTCCGGTGGGGAATCATCATAGTGCCCACTCCTCCTGGCAGCAGTACTTTCATTATTTTTGTGGTGAATACATGTGAGAATTTTTTCTAGTTTATACATCTAGAAGTGAACTTCTGGATCATAAAGTTTGCGTTGTTGTAATTATGCTAGCTGTTACCTGAACTTATGCCAATGATACTCCTGCCAGTAATGTATGAGAATTCCATGTTCCCCAAATCCTTGCAAATAATTGATATTTTCAGAATTTTTAATATTTGTGAATTTGATGAGAGAAAAATGGCATTGTGTTGTTGCTTTACTTTGCATTTAACAGAATCCAAATAAAGTTGAACATCTTTTTGCAGTTTATTGCTCTTTGCATTTCTTCTTCTACAAACTTTTTAACCTGTGGCAATTTTTCTGTATTTTCTCTTACAGATTTCTGGGACTTTTAAAAAACATATTTTGCATATGGCTCCTTTGTTTAGGTGCTGGTTGTAATATTTAGGCTTTGACCCAATCTGCCTATGTTTGAATTCTGGTTTGTCAATAATCAGCAAGTTATTAATCTCTATGCTTCAGTTTTCTTATCTGTAAACTAGAGATGATAATAATTCCTCCCTCATAGTGTTATAATGAGGACTTACTGAATTGGTAGCTATAAAAAGGATTTAGAACAGTGCCTAGTAACTTGTTAGAAAGAGAGGAGAATAAATACAATGAGAAAAACACAAAGAACACACATTCTTTCCAATTCTTTTACAGAAGCAGGAATATGACGTCGATTAGTAGGTCAATAAATTATCCTGGTGTGTACTCTATATTATTTTTGCAGGTTTCTTTAACTTTGCACATGCCCCTTCTTTGTCTGTCCTCATTTTTTGTGTGCCATTCAAGATTTACAGATCTTTGCAAATTTAGCACAAACAGCATATTTTAAAAGAATTTGTTAGATGATATCTCCTTTGGCTCCCAGAGCTTTTTGAATGTAGCCCTTAGCTCACAGTATTCTAATATTATCTACACCTTTGCTCAACACTGTAAGGGCATTGAGGGTAAAGAATGTGCCTCATTCATCTCAATATCCCCAGTGGCTTAGGATCATTACTGTCACTTAGAAGGGATTCACAGTGTTGAATGACTGGCTGACAGACACTGTTTCAACTGCAGCAAAAATAATGCTTTAAAATTCTTGCCCAGCTAAACAGTAATTAAAAGCGCAATAGCAATAGGGAAGGTTGCTTTTCAAATCACGTATTAAACATATTTTTTCATAAATTGTGAAGTTTCATTTGGGAAATCTAGTACACATATATGGTATGTAAATGGCACCTATGCATTAATGCATCATGGTAAGACGCATACACCACAGTAATAATAGCAGAGAAACATTGGGGGAAAGAGCAGCTTACTAGAGCTCTTCCTAGAGCTCCTCTTAGAGCTTATTTAAAAGAAACAATTCATTCTTTTCTAGGCTTCAGCACAGATTTCTGCTAAACTGAGCTCCTGAACTGGTAACACATCAGAAAGAAAGGAAGGCGTTATTTGGCAATTTGGCTTTTGCTGATGACACAATCATCATTCACGAAAAAAGTTAGCTCCAGGGGAAGGCTGCCTATTAGAGCAAAAAGATAGGAAGTTAAGAGAATTGGTTGCTAGGTTTTCATTGTGCGAAAACAAGCTAATTTTTTTTCTTTTTTTTCTGAGTATGAGAAAAATACAAGCTATTTATTCTGACAGAGATACTATTAGAAAAAGAGAGGTGGGAAACTAGAAATACAAATCTTGAGTGGGACAGAACTATAAAGTCATTGGGGGAAGGAATTGTGTTTGGTTTACCCTTTATTTATTGACGGCCTAACACAGTGCCTGCCACTAGTAGACACTTGGTAAATATTTTTTGAATAAGTATATAAATGAATCGGGCTGGTCTGTTAACTCACTTGGTTTGAGTGTGGTGTTGATAACACCAAAGTCCAGGGTTCTATCCTTGTAATGGCCAGCCAAAAAAAAAAAAATTTTCTCCTAGATTCCAGAAGTATCCCCTTATCCTTCTTCAACAATTCTTTAATTATTATAAAAGTATAATAATCCCAGTATTTTCAAAATTACAAAAAAATAGAATAAAAGAAAATTTATTCATAATTAATTAACAAAGATAAAATTAGATTTCGAGAATTTTTGTCTAGTCATCCTTATAAGTGCACATATGCTGCTATTTGTGTGTGTGTACATAGATATATACAAATTTATGATTGTGTTATATAAACAATTTTTCATTCTAGCTTTTCATTTATGTTGTGAATACTTTTTCAATGTTATTAAATTATTTGAGAATATGATTTGTAGTTGATGTAAAAATACAATATTATTAATCTATCAACAGTTAACTGTTCTTCACTATGGTTAGATAATTTAACTGTTTTCAAAAAGCTGCTATTTTAAAAACATAAGGGTACTTAAGTCAAAGCATATTATATGTAATTATTTTAGAATACTTTTCTAAAATTATTTTCCAGGCAGGATTGTACCTAGTGCTACTATAACCCTCACTAACACCGAGTATTATAGCTTTAAAACTTTTTTCAAATTTGGAATCAGAAGAACATTGTTTTGTCATTATTTTAACCCACTTTTTTTTCATGACTAAAAAGGTGAAACATTTTTTTTATTTATAATTTTGACTTCATATGCTTCTTATTTTGTTAATTATCATGCCTTTTACCCATTATTTTCTACCAAGGTATATAGTGTATTTCTTCTTGATTTTGCAGCAATTAAAAATTTTTTTTTAATAAGATTAACCCTTTGTCTACAAATAGTTTCCCAGTTTCTCAAATTTCCTTTAATTGTAATTTATGATATGAGAAACAGGTTTTAGATTTTTAAGTAAATAAATCTACTGTTTTTTGTTTGGTTTTGTTCTTTTGGTTTTTTTGCTTTGTGATTTCTTCCATATCTTTCATTCTTAGAAAAAATTTCCTCTTCCTGGAGTCTACAAAATGCTCATTTTTTTTTCAAAATTACCCCATATTTTAATTCACATAAGACAATTCACATAAGACAATTGCAAAGGTATTTAAAACCTGCACTATTTTATTGAAAAATAATTGATTAAACATATTTGTGGGGCACAGAGTTGACTATTAATATCTGTGTACAATGTGTGATGAACGAATCAGGATAATTAATATGTTCATCATTATAAAACATAATCATTCCTTGTGTTCATTAACCAATTTCTCACTACCCCCTTCCCCCTCCCCTTTTCCCACCTCTAGTAACCACAGCTCTGTTCTCTCCTTCTGAAAGTTCAATGCATTACCGTGATTCTTTTTTTTCTTTCTCTCTCTCTCTCTCTCTCTCTCCCACCCTCCCCCTCCCTCCCTCCCTCCCTGGCTTATTTCACTTAACATAATTTACTCCAAGCTCATCCAGGTTGCTGCTAATGGCAGAATTTCATTCTTTTTTATGGCAAAGTAGTATTCCATTGTGTATATATGCCACATTTTCTTTATCCAGTCACCTATCGATGGACATTTCGGTTGGTTCCATATCTTAGCTATTGTAAATAGAGCTGAGATAAACATGGGAGTGCAGGTATCCCTTCCACATGATGATTTCCATTCCTTTGAGTATATACCCAGAAATGGGATTGCTGGATCATACAGTTCCGTCTGTAGTTGTTTGAGAAATCTCCATATTGTTTTCCATAATGTCTGTGCTAATTTACAGTCCTACCAACAGAGTAAAATAGTTTTCTTGGTTTATTTTGTTTTGTCTTAATTTTAAGCATATAACAAAGTCATTTCAATTTGACTTTATTTTTCCTCAAATGCCTAATCAATTGTTCCAATAAAAATCAATTTTTTATTTAATATTCCTCCCTTTACATATTGACTTATGATGGAAATTTAGCTATACATTAAATTCTTAATATATGAGAGTCAGTTTCTAAAATGTTTATATCGTTCCATTGATCAAACTGTCAATTCTTGCCCTAGAGACAGAGCATCTTGATAGCTGAAAGTTTACTGTAGGTTTTATTATTTTGTAAGATAAATCTCTCTTTATTACCCTTTCCATCTTATATATATTATTATTTTTGGAACTTTTTAACTATTCAAAATGATACACTTCTTAAAATGAGCTATATTATTACTTTGTCAAGTAAAAATTAGAACTTTTAGAAAACTTTTATTGGAATCACATTAAACCTTTAAATTATTTGAGAAGAATTAAATAATTACCTTTATAATATTTAGTATTTGCATACAGGAACATGGTATATCTCTCCATTTATTCTCCTATTACATGTCTCCATATTGTTTCTAATTCTCTTCATATAGATGATACGAAATTCTCTAAATTATTTTTCACAGAGTTGTTTATAAATTTGCTTAATTTTTTTTATTTTAACTTCTCAATATACATTGTAGTTGATTTTTGTGTCCCTTTACCCATTCCTCTTTCACCCTCCTTCCCCCCACCACTACATCATATCTGTTCACTTGTCTTAACAAGTTCAAGGAATTGTTGTGATTGTTGTGTCTTCTTCCCCGTCCCCCCTATTTGTTTGGATATTTATTTATTTATTTTTAGCTCCCACAAATAAGTGAGAACATGTGGTGTTTCTCTTTCTGTGCCTGACTTATTCCACTTAATATAATTTTCTCTAAGTCTATCCATGTTGTTGCAAATGGTAGTATTTCATTCTTTTTTATAGCAGAGTAGTATTCCAGATGAGTTAATTATTTTTGATGACATAGAATAAAATAGTTTCACCACCATAAGTTGTTGGTAAAAAGAAGTAATTATTAATATTTTATATATTAATATTTTATGTTTGCATCTGGACACCTTCCTAACTTCTCTTATTAGTTCTAATAATTTTTATTAAAATTTCTTGGGTCTTCTAGATCAACAAATCAATAACTTGTAAGGTATTCTTCTTCTTACTTTAATAGCTTTAGCTTTTTTATCATATTACAAATTTACAAAATAATATTAAATAATAATGAAGACATTGAGGATATTGTTTTTGTCCCTGAATTTTAAAGGAAGTATTTCTGGTGTTTCAAACTTCTCGATGTTGCTTCTTGATTTTGATATTTATTCTAATGCTAAAAGTTTCCTCCCTTGCTTATTCTCTAAGACTTTTTCCAAGAATAGATATTAAATTATATGAGATGCTTTTAGGTCATCTGTGGTGGTGATTATGTTGTTTTTCTCTTTTGGCCTATTACTGATGGACAATATTAATAAATGTACTACTAATAAGTGAATACTGTTATATTATTTTCTTTGGTTTACTTAATATTTTTTGCATCTGTCTCTAAAATGTCATTGTAGAAATTGTAACCTGGCCACACACTTCCCTGTATTCTAGATGCCCCTTACCAGGTATCTCTGTCTCTATTTTTTTTAAAAAAAATGGGACCATCTAGCACACTGAGTAACTAGAATGAAAGCTCTGTAAGAGCCCAGGTCTAGATTTTGTTTGCTGCTGATGCATTCTAAGATCCTAGAAGTGTATCTAACACGTAATTGGTATTCAGTAAATATTTGTTGAATAAATTAATACATTCTTTTATTGATATTTATTTTCTCCAATCATTTTATACCATAAATTACACATTCTTTTATTCTTTATTTTGAGTTTTTGCCTGATTCACTGGAATAAATCATAGAAGTACAGTTATGAATCACTTAACACCAAGAAGACATTGTGAGAAATGTGTTGTTACCAATATTTCTATGCAACATTTTATTCCATTCTGAATCCTAAATCAGAGCCCCTGACCAAAGTTATCAACTATTTGTGACATACACTTGATTATTGCCCTGGGAAAAAGGCATAACAGGAACTTTCGTGTCATTGCCAAGGCTGCCTTTTCTCAATGTCCCTAAGTGTATATCTGATCTTTGAATAGAAAGTGTAAAATTTTACAATGGGGCCATGAAGCCTCCCCAGAAGACAGATAGAGACTACTACCCCGTTTCTTTGGAAAGTCAACATTAGTAGAATCTCAGAGATTAGTTGGGATAGTCCCAAATTGTCCTAAAAGCAAAAAAGTAGAAAAAGTTTTGAGTTTCCAGAAGATGAGGAGAAATAGAAGATGTGTGATACAGCTAGAGAGGGAGAAGAGTCCCAGAAACATGACAGAGAGTTTAGGCTAGTGTAGAGGGTCCTGGGCATGGAGGAATTGCTGATGATGAGGAATGACCGAAACGTTTGTATGAACAAAAATGTCATCTGTTAAATTGAGGGTTTATTGAGTATATTTACCTTCTATCATCTCCAAACCTTAAATAGAACTCAGTAAACTAAAATAATCTCGTGTTAATGGTACTTTGTGGGTATGAAGGAAAAGGAAAAGAATTCACTGTAAAAGGTAATGGAGATCCAGAAGCAAGAAAACCTACAAGGAGTTGGCTATGGTGGTGAAGCAAGATTCAGGATGCACTCATAAGAACAAAAGCCCTCCTGGAAATCTAAGGGAATACACTAGTGGCAGAGGTAGGCGTACTTCATGCAGTACGACATGGCAGCTTGAACCATCTTATTTGGTTATTATGCAAAGGGTAAGACTTGAAAGATGGGAAATTTGAGGAGTAGCAGATTACAAATGCTTAAATATCAATAATCCCCCCAGCTACAATTGACCCTGTCCTAAATGGACACGGTGGTTGGCCTCTAAGATGTCACCCAATGATCCCCACTTCCTGATATTCATGCCTTTGTATAAACCTGCCCCCGCTGATTATGGGCTAGTGATTTATTCCTAGCAAATAGAATGTTGCAGAGGTGATGGGATACCACTTCCAAGATTAGGTTACAAAAAGGCTGTGGATTCCATCTCTCTTGGCATCTTGACATTTCCTCTTACTCACTAGCTCTGAGGAAAGCCAGCTGCCATGTTGTGAGCTGCCCAGTGGAGAGGCCCACATGGCAAGGGATCAAGGGATGTCTCAGCCAGTAGCCAGCAAGAAACTGAGCCCCCAACTTAACAGCCTGTGAGGAATGGAAGCACATAAACCATCATGAGTGAGCTTGGAAGGGGAATTCTCCTCCAGTCGAGCCTTCAGATAAGACCATAGCCCTGACTGACAGCTTGACTACAGCCTCATGAAAAACTTTGAATCAGAGATACCTAGCCAAGCCACACCTGGATTCCTGACCCACAGGCACAGTGAGAAAATAAATGTGATTTTAAGTTGCTAAGTTTGGGGATAATTTGTTATGCAGCAATAGATAATTAATTCAGTAGGAATGTCACAAATAGTTGATAACTTTGGGCAGGGGCTCGATTTAGGATTCAGAATGGAATAAAATGTTACATAGAAATATTTGGTAAAAATATCTGGTAGATTCCAAATAAAGCCACTAATATAGATGGGCCTTAAGTGAGGAGGTTGCTAAGAGGTCCAGGGCTTTCACCTACAAAAGGCTGCAGAGGAGCCTTTCTTCTTGTACCCTTCCTCCACTCCAACCATACAAAACAGTCTACTTGTTAGTAAAGTCTCTTTCTGTATGCTTTTAAGAAATTCAATTCCCGGGATTCTACATAGCTAAGGAAGAGGGTGGAACACCATATCCAGAGACATCAAGTTGATAGTGTAAAAGAGTAAAAGCAGAGAAAGCATTGAAGTCTCCTTGTTCTTATCAGTACATTTTTTATTATAGCCATGAGCTGTTACAACACATTCTCACTGTTTTCCATCCTTATATCTGTCTTGTTATAATCTTTAAAATTAATCAATCTCCAAATACACAATCGCCAAAGTTTTGTTCAATTTTAAACTGATTTTATTTAATATTGACATCATAAGCCCACACCTAGAACTTGCCTGCAGCAGTGGCTTGGTCAATCAAACCATGTGGTGTCGCAGTTAATAAAGCAGTCTCCAGGCAGACTGCCTGGGTTCGAACTTAGCCCTTCTACTCACTGGTTGTGTCAGCTTGGACAAATGACTTAGTATCTTCCAGGCTTCAGTTTCCTTACTTCTAACATGGAGATAATAATTTTACCTACCTTATAGCATTACTTTGAGGAATCAGTGAGTTAATGCTTGCAACGTGCATAGATGAGTGACAGCTCCACAAATGGGCTCCCTCTCTATTAGCTGTTAGTTCTGCAACAGAACAGCAAGGGCTGGGGTGATGATGGTGTACGAGAAAAGAAACCTTAAGCTTCTCCAGTGCAGAGAAGTTCCTCTTGCCTCAGGAGTCATCCTGACCCAGAAACAGTGTTAGTAGTGAGCCATTAGGCTACTTTATGTTCCCTGAAAATCCCACATTATTATTAATACTCATGGGATAGTCTCTGGAGTCGGACCTGCTTATACCTTTACTCATACATGTTTAGTCAGACAAGTATAACTTATACTGGGGCACAGGGGAGAGATCAGCTTACTGGGCCATTATTTTTTTATTTTATAATTCTATGTTTTCTTTTGAAAAACAAATGATTTATTCTCTTGCCTCTCTGGGAGCAGCACAAGTCATAAACTTAAAACAACTGTCTGCAAAAATAATAATAATAATAATACACTTTTCAGACAACAGTTTTTCTGACGGATAGAACATCATCTATTCAGTAGGGAAAGCCAAGCTTGCTTGCTTGCTATCTTTTAACAGCCCAAAGAAAAAACCTGAGACTGGTAGCTTTTCTGTGGTCACTTTGTCTAAAGTATCAGGTGAATAGAATCCTCTCCCCAGGAATAGGAAATGGAGGCCCAAGGGATAAACTTTGTAACTTGGAAGAAGCCTTCAGATTTCAGAGGTTGGACTGGGAATTCTGTGGGGCATAAAGAACTCCCTTCCTTTCGCTGGACTAATCAACACCCACAAGCACACACTCAGAGTGTGTCTCTCAGACCTCTTGCACGCACGCGTGCGCGCGCGCACACACACACACACACACTTCTTACATATGAACACTCACATCTTCAAGATCCCTATACGCGTACAGATGCGTGATGAACACAGGTCTGAGGTGTTAAGAGCCAGAGAGGATCATGGAGGAGTGACGGGCTTACACCAGCTCAGAAAAGGGAGCTTTTTGATAGACTGCTGTCAAAGTAAAGCTGAGGCACAGAGCCCTTCCCAAGCCCTTCAGCAGGATTCATGAGAGTAATGGACTTGGCCAGGAATAGCTCCCAGCAAATATTTAATATTTATCTTTAAATTCAGTTGTTTCTAGTCTGTCAGTTTGGGGCACAAAATTTATCTGATTCAGAGATATTAGAATAAGAGAAGAAGATGAATTTCAGTCAGCCAATCAACATGCACTCAGCTGATGCCTACCCCAGGTCAGGCAGTGCCCTGAGCACTGGGATAAAAAGATGACTGAGACATTATTCATACCCCATGATAGTCTAATAGGGGAGATGAGACCAATACACACAAAACAGACTAGCCAAGACCAGTGTTATACTGCCAGTGCCCAAAAGGACCTCATCTTGTCAAACACATTCATATTGCCAACGAGACACTGATATCCAGAGATTTTAAGTAACTTACTTATGACCACACAGCCAGAAAATAAACCAGTTCTTTTAGACAGAATTACTCTCTTCATCCCTTTGAATTGTTTTATATCTTTATAAAATATTTTAACATGGCCCTCTTTTTAACTAGGTGTCCACCCATCTGACCCTCCTCTAGGACTGTGAGGTCCACAGGTAAGAATCTGATTTTACACATTTATAGAGCCCACAGTGACTGATGAGGTCATAATTTCCAGGAGGGGTTCAACTCATCAGCCTACAGTGATCTGAAAGGAAGAAAGACAATAGTCCAGGTAACTTTACTCTTGGTCCAGGGCTCCATGCATTCATTACACCAGGTAGCACAGATAGTGAAGAAATAAATATTATTTACAGACTCAAGGTAAGACATTTCAAACCCAGCATAAAAATTACAGACCTGTTTCCACGCCCTTGTGTTCTTCTCCATTTTAACCTCCGTTCCTGTATAATTTTACATACAAGGGTAATGCATGTTCATTTCAGCCAGCAGGCAAAGGTCAAGTTCCTCAGGTGCTTTTGACAGTTCATGTTCGCAGACAGAATCATTGAAAGCTTTTGATATATTTCTCCTAGAGGGTTTTTGAAATTCACCAGGTCACTCAGTCATCAAACATTTATTTCAACAAGCATTTTTAAAATCTTCCGCTCTTTGCCAAATAATGGGCAAGTTGTTGGCTACAAACTTGTCTGGCTGAATTATTGAACAATTACTCTATGCCCAGAAAAAAAAAAAAATAAAATAAACAAAAAAAAATACCCCACACTCCACAGCATAGCTGTTGAGCTGTTTTATTATTTTTCTAGGGCTACTGTAACAAGTTTCTACAAACTTGGTGGGTTAAAACAATAGAAATATATTCTTTCACAGTTCTGGTGCCTCAAAGTCTGAAATCAAGGTGTTGGCAGAGCCCCACTACTTCTGAAGGCTCTAGGAAAAAAATCCTTCCTTGCCTCTTCTTAGCTTCTGGTGGCTTCTGGCAATTTCTTACCATTCCTTGGCTTGTAGCTGCATCACTTTAATCTCTATCTCTTCTTCTGTATCCTTTCCTTTTCCTGTAAGGACATCAGTCATTGAATCTAGAGCGCACTCTAAATCCAGGATGATTTCATCTCTAGATCCTTAACTCATTACATCTGCAAATGCTCTATTTCAGATTAAGGTTATATTCTGAGATTCCAGGTAGACATGAGTTGGGAGGGTTCTATTTGACCCACTACAGCTGTCATTGCTAGCTCGGGTCTGTGTTGTTAAGATTGACAGTAAAAGAGATGATGGTGGAGGGAAACCTAACTTTGTCTGCATGGATGGAGTTCCTTCCATCTTGCTGCTGGTTCTTCACAATTCTTTTCCCTGCCCTGCATATATCCAGATCCAGAATGCTCACTTGTATTCTGATCTCCACTTCACATGATTCTTTGACATATGACACTGGTTTTTATGCATTTACCAAGCTCCTCACCCACGCTGCCTTGAGTATCCTGGCCCATTTGGATCTCAGTGCTGCCCTTTATTATCTATTATCTTTCATTTAACAAATATTCACTGGATACTTCCATGTGTCAGGCACTGGCTTGGATGCTAGATTTGCAGTGATGAACATGATAGACTAGGTCCCTACCCTCCTGGAGTGAGCATTCTAGTTGGCAGAGGGCATGGGGGATGGGAAAAACAAGCAAACAGATACTCAGCATTCAGAACAGTTTCTGGCACATAGTAGATGTTCAATAAATATTTGTGATTTGATGAAATGAGTGAGATAGTTTCTGATAGTGATAAGTGATAGGAAGGAAATAGATTGTTGTGAAATAGAGAATTTAGGTAAGGTGAACATGGAAGTCTCTTTGAGAAGGTGATGTTTTGGCTAATATTTAAAGAGAAGATAGGAGACAGCTGAGGAGGTGTGGCTATGGTAGAGGAACAGGCAAGTGAAACATTAGTGAACTGATAACAAGCTGACTGTATCAGGGACAGAAAGAACAATGCGATGAGACCAAGTGAGCAAAGAGAAGTACAGCTGGTCTCACAATGGTAGACAAGGGCTGAATTATGCTGGACACTATAGATCAGACAAGAGAGTTTGGGCTTAATTTCCAGGGCAGTTGGAAGCCATCTGAGGTTTAAGCAGTAAATCTATGTGATTTAACTCATGAATTAAAAGATTGCTATGGCCACTCTGAGGAGGAGGAATTGCAGAAGTCAAGACTGGAAGAAGTAAGTGCATCAGTTAGAATGTTTTAGCACATAAACAGGCTATAGATGTAAAAGATATTGATCCCCTCTCTTCTTGGTGTACCCAGGAGAGGATTGGGTTGGCCAAAGCTGCAGGATTGGTCTGGCCACAAAGAGACTCATCTTTTACCCTAAGCATGCTGAATAATTAGCGTCATTTTCCATGTCTGCCACAAAGTGAAAAGATTGGAAAGCACTGTTCTAATAAACATTTTTCGTGCTTTCTAGCCAAGAAGCTTCCTTTACACACTCTGTGTTTGGGGAATTTCCCACTGTGGTTACCAGACTCCAAGATGGCCTCTAATGATTCCCACATCCTGGTATTCACACCCTTGTTTATTTACATCCTCCCACATTGTACCAGGGTTTAGTTTATGGAAACAATAGAACACAACAAAAATGATGGTATATCACTTTTAAGATTAGGTTATAAAAGACTGTGGCTTACGTTTTGGGCTCTTCCTCTCTCGGATCACTCATTCTGGGACAGCCAGCTGCCATTTCTGGAGGATACCCAGGTATCCCAGTAGTGAGGCCTGCATGGGAAGGAACTGAGACTTCTAGCCAACAACCATCCAATAAGCATTCTTGAAAGCAGCCCTAGTCAAGACTTCAGATGATGCAGCTCTGGCCAACAACTTGACTGCAATCTCATGACAGACCCAGAACCAGAACCACCCAGTTATGCTGCTCCCAGATCCTGATGCTTAGAAACTATGAAATAACAAATGTTTGTGGTTTTAAGTTGCTCAAGTTGGAGGTAATTTGTTAGATAGTGATAGATAATGAATGCATCCCTTTTTGAGCCCTGCCATCGCAAGGTAGAAGCCAGAGACTCTCTTTACTAGACTTTTTTGCAGTTCAGGCAAAGGCAAGTGACCTGAGCTTTGCCAATCTGACCCATGTGACTGAGACTTCAATTCAGGAATGAATGACATGAAAAAGGGGGATTCTGGTGAGGGTAATGGAGGGAGATTCAGCTTTCAGGGGAGGCAAAGTTGCCAGCGGTGAATCTTTTGCCCAGCTTCTAATGTGTGAACCACTGTGCCTGTACCCAGCAGTGGTGGAAGTGGCAAAGTCACCACTGGAGCTGTCTGCTGATGGAACATGGTTATTATTCCTATTCCTATTGAGTGGGCTCTGTTGTTGGCAACTAGGAACTCAGACTAACACAGGAGGCTTCGAAAGTAAGTAGCAGAAAACACTGCATCAAAGTAACTTAAATGATATGGCAATGAATTCGCTCCTAGAACAAGTACAGAGGAAGGAGGCTGCAGAGATGAGCTTTCAACGCTCTGGTTCAACTTTACTAGAGCACTGAAGACTATGCCCTTCTCTGTGTTTTAGTTTCATCCTCTCTGGCTAGTTGCAGTTTGGTTGTGAAAGTTCCAAGTATCAGATTGGACGTGTTAATGTCCAGAGGCAGGAGTCCCTATATTCTCTGTGTTTGTGTTTAAGAGTGAGAAACCTTACTCAGGAGCCCTCTGTAGACTCTCCTTCATATCTCATCAGCCAGAATTTGGTCAGAGGCCCTTTCCTAAACCAATCACTGGTTAAGGAGAATGGTATTATCACAATTGCCTTGGACTGATTTAATCACTGGTAAAAAGAATGGTATTACCACAATTGCCTTGGACTGATTAGGCTCTACCTCCAGGATCTGGAGGAGGATCCAGGCTCCCTTAAAGTACCTGGCCAGATGGAAGAAGGTGGCTATATTAAAAAAAACAAAAAAGAATAGGGCTTTTCTGGAAATAAATAGATGCTGGGTAAACAACCAATACTGTGTGCTACAGGGAGTTATTACAGGGTTCAGGTTCAGGCAGAAGGTAAAAGTGGGTTAGTATTATGGTACTGGAGTAAGAACAGAGAGAAGGAAACAGATTGGGGTTATATTATACACCTAAAAGCAATGAGATTTCCTGGTGGACTGGATTAGGAGGTAGAAGGAAAGGAAAGGGACAAAGGGAGTGATGCATTAGTTTAGACCTGAGTAATTAAATGACTTATTTAAATGAGAAAATTTGGGGAAAAAACAGGTTGTGGTAAAGGTGAAATTCCACTTTCAAGTAGTTTCCACGTAGTTGGTTTAACATATGAGTTTGGAGATATGGCTGATGGTACAAACTGCAGAGTCATCAGCATATAGAAGGAATTTAAAACCACACACTGAATGAAATCCATTAGGAGAAAGGGTAGCAAAAGAGGAGTAGAGATGTGAGAACCAAGCTCTGAAGCATTTCAACAGTTAGAGGTCAGGTAGAAGAAAAGGAACCAGCAAAGAATCAGAGAGGAGAGGAGCCTGTTAGAAGAGAAGAAAACCAAGGCAAATCACAGAGGCCAAGAGATGATTCAAGTAGTTGTTTTCCAGCCTCCCCAGTCCCAATTCCCTTCCACTCTTGCCTTCTCCCCACCACACCACCCTGGATATGTATGTTTGAAGGTAACCACCTGTGTTTGAAGTTTCATGTAAGAGATTTACTTTAATTGAGTTTCACCCCTGACTGAGCCTAAAAATCATGGAAACTGAAGAAAAACAGGAGCACAATTGAGGGGGAAACAACACTTTAGAAAGCCTATCTACTTTTCTTTCTTGAATAATATATGCAAGGCATTTTTCCCATAAATGTCATAGTAAAAGACTAAAAAAGAAACCCTCAAAATAAGCTTTGAATATATCCGTTAGTACTCTAAACATTCTAAAATAAAAAACGAACAAGACCATCTCTTATTATTTTATTCAGGTAGTATCCTTAAAGTAGTTCACAAACAACATTATGTTGCTTTAAATAGAACTATTTCAAATAGGACAACTGATATATAATAATCTTTTTTTTTAGATCTAAAAGAAAATTAAGGCATGAGCTTTTATTTTAATTAATGGAGGTTAAAATTATAGTTTAAAAGGCACACCTCTTCTAATTAAACGCTCAAAGTCAGGCAGCCATCTAAAGTTCATTGAAGTTCAGATTTTGCATAAAACCTTCATTATCTAAACTTGATGAGTTTCCCTTCCTTTCAATATATCATACTCTCTCAGAAGAGGCCTAAACTAAAAAGACCCTTCAAGAAATGCAAAATAAGCCCTCACTGTGGCACACTGCTATGCCCTGATGAACCTGAGGGATTCTAACTTTACTTGAAAACAAATATTCTTCCGCAGAGAATAAAATGGTGCTATGCCCTGATGAACCTGAGGGATTCTAACTTTACTTGAAAACAAATATTCTTCCGCAGAAAATCAAAAGAAAAAAATAATAGCTTATTTGCTACATCCACCTGCATCTAGGGATGATGTTTTATATTGCAACAGATAGAGTCTGTTACTTCCTCTACTGGCCAAGCCCAGAAAAGAGTAAAAAGTTACTCTTCTCCCAGCAAGAAGGAAGAGGTTATTTAAAGCGAGTGCACACGCTCATGCACACGCGCACACACACACACACACACACGGCATGGATTTTAGAGATCCATATGAAAAGGAGAGAAAAGAGGTAGAGAAACTTTGTAAAGCACTGTCCAGGTGGAAGGAGAGAAAATATATTTGTGTGGTAAAAGACAGCAATTATTTTGCAGTTATCAAATGGGAGGAAAATGTATTTTAGTGGAAAATCTATGCAATAGATGAGCTTTGATGAGTTGCATATAGAGAACTGAGGTCTCTGTGTTGGAGGAAGGTAATTCTAATGCATATGAACATGAGAAGCAGAAGCACAGAAGAGAAGTAGCGAAAGGACGCACACTAGGAGAACACCAGTGGGGAGGATTCAGACCACAGTGGGATCGCTGATATCTTAGTCAGGTGGGACTAGATTAGCAGAATAATAGGAGTACAGAGTGTTTTGCTTGTAGTTTATAGTATAGACACCTGGGCTTTAATCAATTTTTTAGTAAGCTGTATATTATTCATTTTTGAGTGCGGATTTGGTTTTCCGTAATAGTCTAAGAAGATCATATGAATCTCTGAGAGTGTACATAAAATTTTAAAAATCCTGCTAGGCAACTCTGATATGAGATTCATGGGGAGGCATATCGTACGGTGGTTAAATTTCAGTCTCTGGAGCTCCCTAAAATGGGTTTGAATCTTTGTTCCTTTGCTTATAGTTATGTGACCTTGGACAGGTGACTTAGGCCTCAGAGTTTCAGTGTTCCTATCTACAAAATCAGGAAGATAATCACAGTAACTATTTCAAACGGTTGTGATGATGATTAAATTGAAGACACGTAAAGCACAGCACACGGTATGTGGTCCAGGGCACTTGCTCAATACACATTGGCTATAACTGGATGCATGCGTTGGTCTGGAAAGACTACACAGGACACAAACATACATTGGTCAGACCCTGCCAATCATCACATGCAGAAAACAAAATCAAGACATAGATCTGACTGCATGTACCAGAGTTGGCGAAGACACAAGGCCAGAGCTGCCCTTATTAGCCATTTGGGCCTGTGCAGCTTCAGGACATGGGCTGTGCTCTCACCTGGCCCCACCTGCAGAGGAAGGGTGTTGAGGGCAGGGCTCGTGAGTCACATGTCTCATCTCTACTGCTGACCAGCTGTGTGAGCTTGGGGCAGCCTACTTAAAGTCTGTGCTTATGATTCCTCAGTTGAAAAGTGGTGATAATTAATGACAATGCCCTCCTCATAGGGTTGTTATGGAGATTATACAAGGTAACATATTTAGAGCACTTTTAGAGTGTTTTGCACATAACATGAGCTCAAAAAACTATAGTAAAAATAATTGTAATGTAATAATTATAATCATAGCTTTGAAATAGACCTCTAGGATTCCAAACTCCACTTTGCTTGCTGATAAAAGCTTTGCAGAATGAATTTATGGAAAGAAAATAAGAGAGAAGAAAATTAGGAGCAGATAGGTTAAAGGTGGGAAAGAAAAGTTAAGAAAATTTGCAAAAAGAATAACTAAAAATATAACCAACACTAAGAGAATAAACTATTAAATAATATTTGTGAAAAATATTTAGAGAAAATAAAATATATACAGTATAGAGAAAAATATTTGTGATAAAAGACAACAATTGTTTTGCAGTTATAATTAATTAATTAACGTAAGATATAAGAGGAAGAAAGCTTAAATATGGAATTTTGCATCAAAAACCTTTGCATTTAGTGAGCACTCAGACTTTAATTAATTAATTGATTGCTTGATTAATTGATTGGTTGATTAAATATGATTAACCACTAAACTCAGCCAATAACCTGGAGCCTGGTTTTTGGATAGAGTGAGGGCTGAGACAAACATAGTTTTCTTAGGTCTTCTGAATATGGACGCTTCTTTCTCTCTTTCTCTCTTTCACCTCTTTACCCACTTTCCTCTCTCTGTGTGTACTCAGAGATTTTTGTCAAAGCCATTTATTACGAAGCAAACGATCAAGAAAGGGATTGTTGTAAGTCTTCTTTAAGTGCTCAGTACCTATGTTCTTATCCATAAATGTGCTCATTGACCTCTTCACTTAATAAGCAAGCACCTGAGTGTAGATCAACCTGCTCTAGATTCATTTTTGGCACTGGGGATGAAGGGAGGCTTGCTGTGTGTTGGTTAGTTGGAATCTTTTTTTACAGCTTCTCTTTAGCTAGTTGGATATTACATGACCACTTGTGACATAGTCTAGCCAACTTTGGATTTCACCATCCTCTTCTCTCTTTGGAGCATCCAGAGTGACCGCAGGAGTTGTCCAGACCCTTGCAGGGTGAGAGGCATCAGCTACTTTGAAAGTCAGCTCCAGGAAGGCAGTAAGTTGTTGTTGGGGTATTTTTTCCCCCTTAATCTGGCAGTAAAGAGTATTGAGGTCCAGGTTTTTCTAGCCTCAGTCAGCAGAAATCTGACTTCTGCTCTCTTTTCTGACCTCATTCTGAAAACATAAACAAATGAAAAACCACGAGTTTCTACTAAGAAGAGACAGCAGAAGAGTGCCAGGCCTTCTGACCTGGAACATCGCCTTCTGTTCCTTTTAGTATTCCTTGTATGGTGCATCTTTTAAATTCTAAAGTTAATAAATCTTTACTTTCTTTAAAGTGAAAGAAATTGAAATTATAGCTTTATAACTGTCAATCATAAAGTGTGGAAGGAACACACACAGTCCAGGAAGAGGAATAAGGATTTTGAACATACCAGAACAATCTTTTACTTGGGGTAATGGTGCAATTCCCACTTTTCTTTCATTTCATCGCTCAAGAAATATTCACTTCAAACAGGAAAGGATGAAGCTCACAGATTTAAAAGGGGAGTGATCCCCAAAATGAGAGTGGTTGCCACAGAACGTGAGTTCTAAGTCAGTTCTAGTGCCTTGGTCCACATGAATTATGGTTTGGGTTCTAAAGCAAGTGTGAGGATAAATAGCTATTTTGGATAATTAAGCAGGAGGTTTGTGAGCATTTCATGGGAGTGCTAATCACTAGGAGATAGCATGAACTCACTGAGTACCAGTCATGCCAATCAAATCTTATTTTCTTTTATTAAAGGCAACTATCTGGTAAGGAACTGAATCAAACAAAATGACAATTTATAGGAGATCGCAACCCTCAGTGTCGCGCCCGTACCGGACCGGGACCGGCAACGGGATCGCAAACCTCGGTGCTGCACCCGCGCCTCGCTCAGCCAGTGAGCGGGAACCGGTCTGCATGTGGGATCCGAACCCTCGGCGGGAGCGCCACCGCGCTCCCAAGTGGCACACTGTAGCAGTGTGCCACTGGGCTGGCCCCAGAACAACCTTTTACTTGGGGTAATGGTGCAATTCCCACTTTTCTTTCATTTCATCGCTCAAGAAATATTCACTTCAAACAGGAAAGGATGAAGCTCATAGATTTAAAAGGGGAGTGATCCCCCAAATGAGAGTGGTTGCCACAGAACGTGAGTTCTAAGTCAATTCTAGTGCCTTGGTCCACATGAATTATGGTTTGGGTTCTAAAGCAAGTGTGAGGATAAATAGCTATTTTGGATAATTAAGCAGGAGGTTTGTGAGCATTTCATGGGAGTGCTAATCACTAGGAGATAGCATGAACTCACCGAGTACCAGTCATGCCAATCAAATCTTATTTTCTTTTATTAAAGGTAACTATCTGGTAAGGAACTGAATCAAACAAAATGACAATTTATAGGATGTTCTGTCATTAGGAATTCCAAACCATTTCTCAAGTACAGGATTTAGGTCTTAGGAACAGGAGTGAGGCTCTGGTCTAACAGCAGCATGAAAGACTTGGATTTCACCAACTGCATGTTGAGATGCTATAATCTAAGCAGCAACTCAGAGCCAGAGGCATAGAGGGAGGAGGAAATACTACATGCTAAATGTTGAATGACTTCACTGGGATTGTTGGGCTCAGTTCAGGTGCCACATTTCAGAAAAGCTTTTGACTAACTGGAGCACATGAAGAAGGCAGTAAACAAGATGATGAGAGGACTTAAACAATATCAAACGAAATGGATAAAGATATGGGTATTTTTACCGTGGAAGTGACTCGGAGCAGCAGTGTGGCATAGAAAATATAGGCTCTGGAGCCAGAAAAACTTGAATTGAAATCCTGGATGTCTCCTAACTGTGGGATCTTGGAGAAGTTACTAAAATTCTCTGTGCTTATCTCCTCATCTGTAAAATGGAGACATAATATGCACCTTGTTGGGCGATCAGGATTAAATGCAATAGAGTATATACAGTGCATGGTATATAACAAATGCTCAATAACTTATCAATTATAATAATTAATATTATTAGGGGACATCATAAGCACTTTAGTAAGAGACCTGGGCAATTCTAGAGCAGAGGGCCAGTGAACCTTACTTTGAGAAACATTGTTATGAACATTGTGAAGTCTCCTCTATCCTCAAACAGCTTTCCTTCTATACACCTTTCTTTTTAGTTACTACCTTCTCTGTCCTTCAATTCTAGAGCAGAGGGCCAGTGAACCTTACTTTGAGAAACATTGTTATGAACATTGTGAAATCTCCTCTATCCTCAAACAGCTTTCCTTCTATACACCTTTCTTTTTAGTTACTACCTTCTCTGTCCTTCTTTCAAAGAAAAGCTTTGAAAGACTTACTCCCAAACAGTAAGGCTAAACAGCAAAGCTTCCTATCCAGGGCACCAAGGAAGCATGGTGTGCCACAAATGGGTTCTATTTGAACTGAGATGTTGATCCTCTCAGCCTCAGGCCCTGCTGGCCGTCAGTGGCTTCATCTCTTACCCATGCACATGTACTATAAAAAGTTCATTTCCTGTCTATGCCATGACAAATACAAGGCTGAGAAGTGTTGCATTAGAAAGCAAGGATCATTTCTTATTTCTTTTTATAAGCCCATGGCCTAGAGTGCTTCCTGCATCATAAGGAAGACCTCGTAAATATTTGTTCTGAATAAAAGAATACAGTCATGCACTGCATAATGGCATTTCAATGACAGACTGCATATACAATGGTGGTCCCATAAGATTATAATGGAGCTGAAAAATTCCTATTGCACAATGCATTACTCATGTGTTTGTGGTGATGCTCGTATAAACAAACCTACTGCACTGCCAGTTGTATAGAAATATAGCACATACATAATACTTGAAAATGATAATAAATGACTGTTACTGGTTTGTGTATTTACTATACTATATTTTTATCATTATTTTAGAGTGTATTCCTTCTACTTATAGAAAGTTAACAGTAAAACAGCCTCAGGCAGGTCATTCAGGAGGTATTCCAGAAGAAGGCATTCTCATCACAGGAGATGACAGCTCCACGTGTGCTACTGCTCCTGAAGACCTTCCAGTGGGACGAAATGTGGAGGTGGAAGACAGTGATAGTGATGACCCTGACCCTGTGTAGGCCTAGGCTTATGTGTGTGTGTGTGTGTGTTTGTCTTAGTTTTTAACAAAAAATTTTAAAAAGTAAAAACAAATAAAAAAATTTAAAATTAGAAAGAAGCTTATAGAATAAAGAAATAGATAAAGAAAATATCTTTGTAGAACTATACAATATGTTTGTATTTTAAGCTGTGTTACTATAAGAGAGTCAAAAAGTTTTAAAAAATTAAAGTTTATAAAGTAAAAATATTAAAGTCAGCCAAGGTTAATTTATTATTGAGGAAAGAAAAACATTTAAAAATAAATTTAATGTAGCCTAACTGTACAGTGTTTATGAAGTCTACAGTAGTGTGCAGTAAAGTTCAAGCCTTCACATCCACTCACGACTCACTCACTGACTAACCTGGAGCAACGTTTCATCCTGCAGTCTGTTCATGGAAGTGCCCTATACAGGTCAACCATGTCTTATCTTTCACATTATATTTTTACTGTAACTTTTCTATGTTTAGATACACAAATATTCACCATTGTGCTATAATTGCCTACAGAATTCAGTAAAGTAACATGCTATACAGGTTTGTAGCCTAGAAGCCATAGGCTATACCATCTAGGTTTGCATAGAGCACTCTGTGATGCTCACACAGTGATGAAATTGTCTACCAAAGCATTTCTCAGAATGTATCCCCATCATCGAATGAAGCATAACTATAAATATTTGGGAAAAAATAGCATATATTAGCTAACTCTACTTCCTCAGCCCCCATTTACTCTTTAATCCTCTGTTCATCTGGTTCCACCCTCACCATTCTATTATAATTGCAAGAAAGCAGAGGTTTTGGGTCCATAGAGACATAGGTTCCAGTCCTGTTTCTGTCACTTGCTAACATTTTGCTTATTTCAGACGTCTATTGCTGCATAGAAAGTCACCCTTAAGCTTTATGGTTTAAAAACCCACCATTTTATTGCTCATGAGTCCTGGAGTCAGAAATCTGCTCAGGGCTCAGTGGGGATGGTACATCTCTGCTCCACTTCTGGTCAGCCGGGCTCACTTATGGGCTGGAAGGCCCAAGCTTGGAAGGTCTATGGCCTCACTCACATGAGTGGGGCCTTGTGCTGGCTGTCAGCTAAAGCAGCTATGTTGTCTTTTCAGGCTGCCATAACAAAATAGCATAGACTGGGTGGCTTAAACAACAGAAATTTATATTCTAACAGTTCTGGAAGCTGGTAAGTCCAAGATCAAGGTGCTGGCTGATTCAATTTATGGTAAGGGGTCTTTTCCTGGCTTGCAGACAGCCACCTTCTCACTATGTCCTTACATGGCAGAGAGCAAGCAAACTCTCTGGTAACTCTTCTTATAAGGAGACCAATCTTATTGATCAGGGTTCCACCCTAAGGGGTCTTTTCCTGGCTTGCAGACAGCCACCTTCTCACTATGTCCTTACATGGCAGAGAGAAAGCAAACTCTCTGGTAACTCTTCTTATAAGGAGACCAATCTTATTGATCAGGGTTCCACCCTATGACCTCATTTATCCTTAATTACCTCTTTATAAGCCCTATCTCCAAACATAGTCACATTGGGAGTTAGGGGTTCAACACAAGAATTTTGGAAGAACACAGTTCAATCCATAGCAGAATCTCAGTTCCCTTCCACATGATCTTTTTCTCCATGTTCTCTCTCGTTCTTCCTCTCTCCAGTAGGATAGCCTGCAAAAGTTGCAACACCTCCCTAGCCCTAGAGTCAGTTCAGAATATCACATTCACACATTCTGTTGATTAATGTAAGTCACAGGTTCAGCCCAGATTCAAGGAAAAGGGAAAAATAGACCTGACTTCTTCATGGGAGGAGTGGTAAATCACATTGCAAAAGGACATGTGTAATGGAGAAATGGCTGTGGCTGTCTTTGGAAACAATCTATCAATTGTCCCTGAGCAAATTATTTAACCACCATCTTCACTTTCTTCTAAAATAGGAAATAATGTCTACCATACTTTGGGATGTTGTGAGTAATAGATTAAGAAAGTGTGTTTAGCACCCAGCACATTGTAGCAGGTACATAATAGCAACAACAAAAACATGTCTTGATTGAGCCCATAGTATGTGGCAGCACTATTCTAAGTACTTTAAATGTATTACTTTATGTGATCTTTATAAGAATCCAATGATGCACGTGTTGGTATTATCTAATGACAAATCCTAGGCACAAAAATGTTAACTTGCACGAGGCTAGTCGCACAGTAACTATTCTCTCTAAATTTTGAATGTCTTCTTACCTGCTATATCCAAAGGATACTTAGATTTTTTTCTCTTTAAACTCTGTTTTAAAGTTGACAGTTGATGCTGTTGATTACTCCTCTATCAAATACTCCTCCTCTCTTGACCCCCATGTCTCCCCTCTGTTGGATTTTTCCTCCCTCTTTGATTGCTACTTTTCAATCTTCTCCTTGTTAGGCCATATTTTAAATGCCAAAGTTTGCTCCCATTTCTCCAGGTCTTCATAGAGGAACCCATCCAATGTGGCAACTCAATTTCTATCTTCTCATTGATGATTGCCAGTCTCCCCTCTCTCTTAAACTCTAGATTTGCATTTCTACGTGTCATCAGAGTCATTGCATACGACCCAGGTAAGTTTTTGAAACTTCTATGTCTTTCATTTCTTCCTCGTTTCATTGGTTGCAATCTTGTCAATTAATTAATACTTAAGATATTTTTTTAAATGTATATGTTTCTGTCAATCAGCCAATGCTTTTGGCCTGGTCTAGATCTTCATCTTACCTTGTTTATTGAAGTCATTTCTTAATTGAACTTATCACTTTCAGTCCCCCCCCCCCCCCCCCCCCCCGG
>NW_007726899.1:412309-413714 GCF_000696425.1 Galeopterus variegatus | reverse complement strand
TTTCCCCTTCCCCCCCCCCCCCCCCCGCCGACCTAGTGGCATCAGTGTTATATTTCTATGCACTTTAACCCACATACCTCCCCACCATTACTGTGCCAGCCCTAGCATCACACCCTCTCTGGTGACACTTCCACTGTTACACAGCCTTTTCCTCCTTCTCTGTGTTCCCTCCTTTCAGCATCTGCTCAACCTTTTCCACAGGTTTTCCTTCTCCCTTCTCCCTCTTAATATTTCTAGGGCAGAGAGTCTACCTGTCTTTTCACAACTCTTTGGAGTTATCTTTACCTTTCCAACATTTTCTCTGCTGTTACCATGTGAGCTTCTTGAAGCCCTAGCACCATTCACAGCAGAATTTCAAAGCTTACCTGTTGGGTGAACACTCAAAGGGATCTTGAATTATCTTTCTGTATAATATGATTTGCTATGAGATATCCCTAGAGATAGCACAACCTTATGGCTAAGTGTGCCAGTTGCTGGTTGTAGAAATTCTACTCTGATTGTTCTATAGTGGTGGGGCCTGGACATTAGTATTATATAAAAACAAAAAGAGAAAAAGAAAAAAGAAAATGAAAGAAAATAAAGTTATCCTCCCTCCCCATGTATGAACTTGGGCAAGTGACATCTTTCCAAATTCCTAGTTTTTCATTAGTAAAATGGGGATAATAGTTACACAGACCTTGTTGGGCTATTTAGAGAATTAAATAAGATTATACATCTAAAAGGCTTATGGCACAGTGCCCGGCACACACACATAAAACAGCTCAATACTTCATGGTTATTTCTGGGCTTATTGCCTGAAAGGGTGAAAAGATCGGTGGATGAGAGGTCCCTGAGGTCCCTTCCAAATATCCAGGATTCTGTGATACTTTTCCTTGGGTACTGGAGACACATTGGCAATCCTCGGATTTCCAATTAGTTGCTTAGAAAACTAGCCAGGACCTGAGGAAGCTGCGTCTTTCCCAGGGATCATTTATTTGACCTTAGTTCTGATCTGAGAGCCTCCACCTTCTCCAAATCACCACAGTGGTCGAAAAGGACCTGCGCTTGGGAAATCCTTCCTCTGTTGGCGAATCTTGGCCCCAAACCCCGCATTTGGGAATCTGGCACCCTTAGGCCCAGAGTTTATGCCTGGGCGACGCTTTCCAAGTTCGAAGCAGGCATTCGGTTCTCAGCATCTGACGGGTGTGGTCCAGGCTGAAACCTTCGCGCCACGCACCAAGAACACGCTTTGGACACACGCGGCGAGAGGTGGTGGGAGGGAGCTCTTGGCTTGCCTCGCGGCGGAGGGGTGGGGTGGCTGGAGCGCCCCGAGCGCGCACCGGCTCACACTCTGCGAGCCGGGCGCGGCCGCTCTGAGCTCCAGGTCCCAAGCTGAGTCCCGCGCTCCGCCAGGAACCTGCGAGCG
>NW_007726899.1:409949-411523 GCF_000696425.1 Galeopterus variegatus | reverse complement strand
AGGTGAGTGCCGTCGCCGCCGCTTGGCGCGACCGAAGGGCCCGGGGCTGGGACTTGGGGCCGCACCAGGGCCTGAGGCAGAAGAGCGACGCGGTCAGAGGCTGGGCGGGGGGCGGCCACCCAGCCTGGGGAGGAATCAAGAGCCAGCGCACTGTGGCCTCATCCTGGAACCGGGCGGTGACCCGGGCGGAGGCTGCTGCTCGGAGGCCGAGTCCTGGTGGGCTGGGGCAGGGTTGGAGGGACCACGCCCGCCACCTGCGCTCCCATTGCCAGGGCTCCTGGCTGCAGCTTCCGAGCTATGCGCTCCACTTCCCGGGCTCTGCGCTCTCAGCAAGGGGAGGCCTCAGCGGCCTCCCGAGCCGTGAGAAGGGGGACGATGCCCGAGGAAACTCTGGGAAGTTGGGAGTTGGGAACGGCCGCGGGCTGCGGCTGAATCCCACTGGGCGCTGCTCAACCTCGCTCATGAGCATCCAGTTCCTTCTCTTGGTCTGGGGTGAGAAGGGCGGAATAGGATCAGGGATGGGCCGGGACTGGGAGCTCCGAGTCCTGGGCAGCCGGGCCGAACCCTGTCCCTGCGGGTCACAAAACGCGGAGGCGGCTGGGCCTGGGCGCCTGGCTTGAGCAGCTGCTGCAGCCGGCACAGTCGAGTCGGTCGGGTCGGTGGGTTTGCCGGTCCGGCTTGTGCACCTGCTGTTATCCCTCGTGAAAGTTGCAAAGCTCCTAACTTTGGAAAGTTCATTTATTTTGGCATTTGACCAGTTAAGATTAGAGGAGGGAGTTTTTGTGGAGCCATTTGCTTTCCCCAAGAGCCCTGGTTCTCCCGGGTCTTATCCACTACTGGCTATGGGGAAAAACATTCCTTCCAAATGTTACTTGAGATGCTTCTCCCCTGGAGAAATCATTTGCTCGAATATTCTTTCAACCTAAGTACTGTTAAAAAAAAAACCCAAAACATATTGTTGGATTGTTAACTATGGGATGAGAAATTAACCTTTCCTTTGGTATTCCTATGTATAAATATTGGAAATGAGCTATTGCTATGCAAATTATCTGGTATGAGTTTACCTCATTCTAATCATTATATGAAAATTCATTTACCCAAAGGATAAATTAAAGAATTATTTGATTCGTAAAGAGAGTCTCACTGAGCCCTTAAATAGCGTATCCTTGATAGTATATTCAAAATGGGTGTTATGTGTAGGGTGAGGTGATCTGTTAAAAGTTTACATCAGATTTTCTATTGAAAAAGGAAGATTACTGTTCCCATAACCTGTGGTTACATTATGTTTATCAAATGATCACTAATGTGTTCAAAGTGGGGAATTAAGTCAAGAAATACATATCCCAATGATTTCTCAGGAGGTTTAATGTCCAGCCTGTATGTGACTTAATGCTGGATGCCTTGTGCTGCATTGACCACAGATATGAATAGGAGCACCTTATCTCATCAACAGGAGTCCCAGGAAGATGTACTAAGTGGGGGAAGTTCTGTCCTTGAGCAGCAGTAACAAGAAAATTATTTAACATGCTTCACCCAAAGCGAGTGTTAGTGTTGCAACATCTCACTTCCTTAGG
>NW_007726899.1:404579-409468 GCF_000696425.1 Galeopterus variegatus | reverse complement strand
GCCTGTCACTGTGCCACAACTTTTCCTTGTTTTCCCACATAAGCAGTCGTCTTTTACTTTACAAAAGAAGACGGATGAGGCCTATCTCTGAATCGCATACTTAATACTCCACATCTTTTTGGCCAGTTTTCTGCTTCTGCTCCTTTTAATCCGGGGGCCGATTCTGTGTTCTCAGGTTCTTCTCAGTCCCTGCACTGGCAGCCCTCGAGGAAGAGTCACAAAGAAGACTATTTGCAAGAGGAAATCTGACTCCTTAGCTGAGAAATAGCTATAGATAAGAGTCTGGTTGCTGCTCTTTGAGTTCCTGAAAGCAGTGATCTGCTTTCTTAAACAAGGGCACAAGAGTTTTGAGGTAGCCCCACGCCCCACTGGCTCTTTGGTTTGTGAAGAAAGTAACCTGCTCGTGAAGGAGCAGTGGGGGACCATGAGTACAAGGTGAGAGGAAATGAGGCCAAAGATGACATCCAGAGTGCACCTTCTCCTCCAGGGCACTTCAGCTCAGGTCAAGTCTCTCTTCACTTTCCTCCCTCCTCTCTGTGCCCACATTAATTCTTACATCAGATGCATTTATCTCCATCCCTCTGAAGCTGTTTGTCCAAGCCAAGAGTGGCTTTAATCTCTGAGCCCTAAAAGCTGAGTGGCTGCGAAGCGACACTGCAAATATTGAAAAGTAGATAGTGTCCCTGCTGCTTTGTAGTGTGAACTAAAACAAATATGTACAGCAGCCCTGGGTCCTGGGTCCCTACAGAGAGTATAAGTGGGCGACTTCCTTTTCTGTAAAAGAATCCACCTGAATGCCACCTTCCAGGTTTCTGGCCAGGTTTCATGGCCACCCAGTGGTAGCCAGGTTTTCTCAACCTCAACTAAGGATTCTGGCTATAAAAGGAGAAAAACAATATGTAATTCTTTGTGAACAGCAGAGTGACACTGCATCTAGAACGTTTGTTCATTTTTTTAGTGGTGGAGTAAGACTGGATCACAGACCAGTGGGCCTGAGCCACCAGGTGGCTTATTCTTTGCCCAGGTAGTTGTAGTGCTTTGTGAACAGCAGAGTGACACTGCATCTAGAACGTTTGTTCATTTTTTAGTGGTGGAGTAAGACTGGGTCACAGACCAGTGGGCCTGAGCCACCAGGTGGCTTATTCTTTGCCCAGGTAGTTGTAGTGCTCTGATGGGGGAGTATAGCACCAAGCCTTCGCTCACTGGGTGTTAACAGAGGATTTAATGCAATGGTGATTTTTTAAAATGAGCTCAAGTTGCACTTGGACTGGAATGGAATGCCTTACCCAGTCCGTCATTTGTACCAACTTGCAGAAAGTAAAGTGCCAGTCCTTAAGCTGAGTGTGAGCACGTTTGTCCATAGAGAGAAATTAGAATGCTGTGTTGGGTGTCTTTATGTTGTTTCATATATTAGTGATGTGGGATGTAAACTTACAGACCTCAGAAAATAGTCTTTAAGGCAGAGGGAAGATCACATGCAAAAGTCCTGACGTAGGAGCATCATTGATATGATTCCAGGTATGGTGACTTCAAGGGTGGCTGGAGAAGAATGGAAAAGATGGACAGTATTAAGAAATATGATCCTGGGTTGAAGAGGGTGGATCATGAAGGGTCTTGTAAATCATTAAAAGGACTTTGGTTTTTACTCTAGATGAGATATAAAGCCCTTAGAAGGTATTGAGCAGAGAAGTGTTAACTCTGACTGCTATGTTGAGAAAATACTATAGAAGAGCAAGAGCAAAGTCAGAGAAACCTGTTAGGAAGCTATTTCAGAAATCCAGAAGGAGGTGGTAGTGGCTTTGACCAGGATAGTTGTAATGCAGGTGGTGAGAAATAATAGGATTATGGACACAGTTTGAAGGTACAGCCCCTAGTATCTATTGACGGCAGGGATGTGAAGGGTGAGAGAAAAGGAGTTAAGGATGACTTCAGGCTTTCTGACCTGAGCAACTGAGGGAGCAGAGGACTTCAGGAGGAAGGTTGGAGTGGGAGGCAAATAAGGAGGTTTCTCTTTTGTTTTGTTTTAAACTTTTTGTACGTATTAAGCGTGTGATACATCTTTAGATGCCCAAGCTGTCTTGTAGTTGAACAGTGGCCTGAAGTATGGATATCTTTTTTAACATCACCAACTGGTCCATGCTCATATTTTGTAACTGGAGACTTCACTGTCAAGAGGGATAATTGTTTGTATAGCAGCATTTATTGTTAGAAGGTTTTCCCTTGTAGGGAATGAAAAGCTCTCTAACTAATACTCATTGATCTTTTTAATTTTTTTAATAAAGATGACCCGGTAAAGGGATCTTAACCCTTGGCTTGTTGTTGTTAGCACCACGCTCAGCCAGTGAGCGAACTGGCCATCCCTATATGGGATCCGAACCNATCATAGTTTCTGAGGAAAAATTGCCAAAATAATCATCAATATGTTGAAGGTTTGCCTTAAATCAAATTTTCTAAGATAGTCAAAAGAGAATCAATCTTAAAACACTGGATTTTTATGAATAGACATTGACGTGATTATGCACAGTGGGATTAATTTTTAAAAATTATATGTTAATTGCAATCAGGAAATAGAGACTTCTAAGGAATGAGTGGCATATTGGATGCATAATATGAGAAGATCTAATTTGCATTTACTTCAGTGACATTTTAGGGCTTCTTCATAAATATTTTATTTAAACAAGTGTGTTTTCATCTCTGTGGGATTCCTCTACATGAACCAGTGAGTAGTTTAGTCATGAGGTAATTATCAAGAGGAAAAACCAAAAGCAAATTGTGGTAAAGGCTTCACAAACAGCCCTGTGGCCAGCCGCCTCTTTCAGAAAAAAACAATCAAAAGCACAAAGTTTTTGAAGTGGGCTAAACTCTCAAGGAAAAAGCAAGCTGACACCTAAGAGAAATCACCCTAAAATTCTCTATTACCTGTGGAGCATAAGTGTTGCTTTCACTGAAAAAGCTCACTGGTTCTTTTGTGTTTGTGTGTGCACGTGCGATTTTCCATATGGTTGGCTTTTTAAAAAATCGTAATCCCTTCTTGACTGATTGGCTTGATGGAACTAACAAGTTCATAAGCCAAAGTGTGTAGAGAAAGAGGAGCTTGGTGAGAAGCGTAGATGGGAAAAAAGTCTCACTTTTAAAAGGGTAAGTATGGAGCATGTGGTTCTGCTTTCTGAATGATGTCACAATTTGAGTCGTGGAGAAGTTTTCACTGTGTAATTGATCTTCCTTGCAGCTATAAATGTGCATCACTTTTTCTTTCAAATGTTTCATTTGGTTGGCTCTAAGAATGGCTTTAGACCAAAGCAAACCGTAAGGTCTAGGCTTTGCAGATCTCCTTGACGTATTTATGTGTCCTTGTGCATGCATTTTCTCACACAAAAACTTTTATATCAACATTGATAGAACTGCACCTGAAAGAAAAAAGGAAAAAGAAATCACCCAGGAAATCAAGATGACAAAGTGGAATAAGCCAGAGCTTTGGAGTCAGAATCTGACCCTGCACTTACCAGCTCAGTGACCTTGGGCAAAATATTTTATTCTTCTGTAAAATGGGAGTGCAAGGTTGCTGCAGCACAGTGCCCAGAGTAAATGCTCAAATAAGTGTGGAATAAATGGATACTGTTGGTAGTAGTATTACCTGCATATGTTTCCTTTTAGCCGTGGTCTATGGGCATGCATATGTTTTATCAATTTATAGTCATTTGTAGACAAAATTTCTCCTCTACTTTTTTTATATTTAGCATTTTATGGCCATTTATTAGCTATATGTCTCTGGACAAGTTATTTAACCTCTGTGTCCTACTTTTCTCATTAGTAAAATGTGTCACTAGTATCTGGGTTACTAGTATTCAGATAAAATACAGGATGCCAGTTCAATTTGAATTTCAGATTAACAGTGGATAATATTGCATGGGACATATTTATAGGAAATAATGATCTGTTGTCTATGTGAAATCCAAATTGAACTGGGCATCCTATATTTTTATTTGCTAAAGCTGGCAACCCTAACTTGTACCTAGGTCATACTGCAGGTGAAATACATACCTTAGTACCTGGCACATAGGAAATGTTCAATAAATATTAGTCATGATTACTATTATTATCGTATTTTTCATAATGAACAATCATTCTTGTGCAATTAGTATTATTGTGGTGACTAAATATATTCTAAAAAGTAGGGTTTTTTTTTTTACTTAACCATTTTTTTGAGTATTTTTAACTTCTAATTTTTCATTAGTATAGATATGCCTTATATCTATAGTGCCCTACTTCCTTTTGGGAAAACATTTTAATGATAAATAATCACCAATGAGCTCAAATTGCTTTGCAGTAGATTTATATCAGTGAGCCCTACTACATGTCAACAGTAAATTCACTAGCATTGGGTGGTATAATGTGAACAAATGTTGCTAAGTTAACGGAGTTTAAATGTCTATCTGGTTGTTGTTTCAATTTGTATTTTTTTGTTGGTAGGATTGAGTATTTTTAATATTTTAAATCTACTTATATTTTCTCTTATGTGAGCTTTCTGTGTTTATTCTCTACGATGTCCCAATTTATTTTTTGTGAATCTTAATGTTTTTCCTACCAATTTGCATTAGGTAGAATGTAAATAGCCTTTCAAATTAGCTCACAGAAGGAACACTGTATGGTGAATGAACTCAGGGTGTCTGATTATAAGCAATCCATTATACCGGATTGCCTTTTAAAATTTCAGAGTTGCATCAATAAATAGGGATTCCTTTTAACATTCTTTTCTACTACAAAGTGCTGCCTTTATTTGAATATGAAAAAAATTGTTCTTATATAACTTGGTTCTCTTTTTCTTTCTCACTCCACCCTATCCTTATATAGCTTTTAATCTAGCCACACTGATCTGATCAATTTTTTCT
>NW_007726899.1:401784-404094 GCF_000696425.1 Galeopterus variegatus | reverse complement strand
CACTCCACCCTATCCTTATATAGCTTTTAATCTAGCCACACTGATCTGATCAATTTTTTCTAATCATAATTAAGTTACACTCAAAAACACTTATTGAGTGCCATGTGCTAGGTTAGGCATCAGTAATTCAAAGATACATTAGACATGCTTATTGCCCCTTTGGAACTGAGATAAAATAATAATTGTACTCAATAAAATAAAGTCAGGAAGAGAGATATGTACTGGATATAGTGCAGGAAAAGAGGAGAGAAGTAATTAGCTAACCTGAGTGGATCTGCAGAGGCCTCCTAGAGAAGTCAGTCCCTGAGCGGAGCACTTTGCCTGGAATTTGTGGGTAGAAAGGGCATTCTAGGAATTTACAAAGGCCCTAAGACAGGAGAGAATGGATTCTTGATAGTAGTCAGTGAAGTGTGTGCTGGGAATAATGAGAGATGATCTGGTAAACACTGGTTAGGTCATGGAAGTCCTTGTATGTCATTGTGAAAGTCTCACAGAAGACTGGACCAGAGCTTTCTGAAAGAGAAGACTTAAAAGAAGTACAGTTTACTGCGATACGAACAAAAGATCCATTCTCAGCAAAACACAGCAGGAGATTTCATGCTGGGGTCGGTCCCGTGAGTGCAGCTTCTCGCCTTCCTGGGTCCTTGTGAAAATATGCTCAAGTTGGTGGCAATGATGTTCTTTTTGTGCAAGATAAGGTCTTGACAGATTGGAACCACTGAATGGAAGATTATGCATTTTAGATCCCCAATCATGTCACCCTCAAACTCAAGTATAATTACCTTATATAGTTGTAAAAACTGCCTTTAGCAAGTTTAGTCATCTGGTTCAAACATCTGGGATCCAGATATAATTTCTGACTATGCCAACAGTGACATCTTGCTTCTTTGCCTGGTTATTAATAATGAAGAAGCAGTGTGTTCAGATTCATTACAACCATCCAGTCTGTAGATATGCACAGTCTGTTTTCTCTGATGTTGTAGGACCCAGGAAGGAGTAGGCATTGCAGGCCCTCCCAATACCCACCAAGCATGCTGTGTAGATGATTCTTTATTCTGTGTACAGGGCTACCAAGTAACAGGCACAATTCTTTAAAATAATTGAATTGAATGCCTTCAGGTGGGTCACACACTCTCCACCTTTCATTTCTGCCCCCCACCCCCACCCCACACACATATACTTTGCTTATCACATTTGGGTGCATACCTGGCTACTGAAGACATTTCAGTTTGCATCAGCTATAGCACTGCAGAAACACTGAAGGGTTTTAAGCTGAAAATTGAGGTGAGCAGATTTATCTCTTAAGTAGATCATTCTGGAGACAGGATGAAGGTTGATTGGAGAGGTTGTAAGTGGGATGCCATTCATTTACTCATCATATGTTTACTGAGCATCTACTATGTTCCAGGTGCTGGTCTAGGTGTGTCTGATACCTAGATACCTAGACACAGGTATTGTACATATGGTAGGGAACCAAACAGAAAATAAAAAGCTTATCCTCATGGAACTTACATGTTGGTGAGAGGAGAATGATAATAAATAAATAAATAAATTATATAGTGCGTTAAATAGTATTAAGTGCCAAGGAGAAAAATAAAGCATAGAAAGAGACTAAGGCCTGGAGACTAAAATGGCATTACTTAGAAGTTAATGTATAAGTAAAGGTCAGAAGGAGATGCAGGAGCAAGCATGCACATATCAGGGAGAAGCGCATTCCAGGCAGGAGAAGAGCAGATATAAAGGCCCTGGGGCAGGAGCATGCCTGATGTGTCCAGGTATTAGCCAGGGGCCACTGAAACTGTAGTGAAGTTGGCAAGGAGGAGAGTGCTAATAGTGAGGTCAGAGAGTGATGGCAGGCTGGTAGTCAGGCCCTATAAGCCATTGTAAATAATGTGACTTTGACTCAGAGTAAGATGAGAATCCATTAGAAAATTTTAAGCAGAAAAGGGATAACATCAGATTTAGGAAGAGAAAGTTTTATCTGGCCAGCATAAAGAAAATGGACCATAGAATGGTAAGGGTGGAATCAGAGAGAGCAGTTATGAGGCTATCATAATAATGTAGGTGAGAAATGGTGTTGGCTTGGACCAGAGTGATAGCAGTGGAGGTAATGAAAAGTGATCAGATCTGGGCAGCTTAAAGATAGCACTGGTAGGATTTAGTGATGGATGGATGTAGAGTGTCAAAGACAGAGAGGAATCAATAATGACTCCAAGATTTTGGCCTGAGCAGCCAGAATAGTAGGTTTAAAGGGAATGAATAGGAGCTCAGTTTGGGATGTGTTAAGCTGGAAATGCTTATGAGTGAACC
>NW_007726899.1:399438-401168 GCF_000696425.1 Galeopterus variegatus | reverse complement strand
AAGGGAATGAATAGGAGCTCAGTTTGGGATGTGTTAAGCTGGAAATGCTTATGAGTGAACCCAATGGGGTTACAGACTAGGAAGCTGGATATATGAGCCTGAAGTTGGAGAAAGATGGCTAGACTGAGAAATATATGTGGGAGTTGTTGGCATATAGATGATATTTAAAAGGAGTCTGGCTGAAATAATCTAGGAAGGCAGTGTGATTAGAGAGGATAGGGGACCAGGAGTGAATTCTGGAGCTCTCCAGCACTGAGAAGTTAAAGAGAAGTTGAGGAACCACAGAGGAATACTAATAAAGAGGGACCAGAAATGAAAGAGAAAATCCAAGCAAAAGTGTTGACCTGGAAGCCAAGATAAAGAAGAAGGTGCATCAAAGTGGAGGAATAAGCTACTTATTCAAGTAGCTACTTATCAAGTGCTACTGTTAGGTCAAAGCAGAATGAGGACTGAGTATTGACCATAGCAGGTAGTAATATAGGGGTTATTGGAAGTGATGTTGACGAGCAGTTCTGGTAGAGAGGTGGGAACAACAGCCTGAGTGGAGTGGCCTTGGGGGGAGAGACTTGGGGGGAGAGTTATGGGGGCAGTTAGGATCGACTGATATTTCAAGTGTTTCTTGCAGATTACAGCAAATAGGGTAGTAGTTGCTGGTGAAGGAAGTGAGATCAAGTGTTGTTTTTATTTATTTATTTTTTAAGTTGGAAGAGTTAACATTGCTAAGGTGATGGGAATGATCTAATAGAGAACAAAAATGTGTGACGTAGGATAAAGAGGGTAGGATTGCTTGAGTGCTGTCCTTGGGTAGGCAGTTGGATGTACTTCTCAAGAGTTCAAGGGAGTCTGGACTGCGGATATACATATAGACACCATAGGGACATAGATGATAAAGCCAAGAAAGTAGATGAGCTTAACCATTTTAGTCTGTTCAGACTCAAGCTGCTATAGCAAAATTACCATAAACTGTGTGGCTTATAAACAACGTTTATTTCCTAGAGTTCTTGAGGCTGGGAAGTCCAAGATCAAGGTGCTGGCAGATTTGGGGTCAGGTGAGGGCCCGTTTGTCATAGACAGCACCTTTTCACTGCATCCTCACGTGATGGAAGGGGCCAGCAAGCTCCCTTGGGCCTCTTTTATAAGGGCACTAATCCCATTCATGTGGGCTCTGCCCTCATGATTGAATTGCCTCCCCAAAGACCCTACCTCTTAATACTATCACATTGGAGGTCAGGTTTCAACATGTGAATTTTTTAGGGGTGTGGGAAAGGGAGACAAGCATTCAGACCATAGCACTTACCGATAGGTGAATGAAGATAGAAAAGAAGTTAAACAACTGGCTAGAGGTCAGGGAGATTAGGAGAAACAATAAGGAGACTAAGAAGGGCCAGCAAGTAAAGGGGGAGAAAATTTAGGAGTGTGATGGCCTGAAAGGAGAGAAGGTATTCCTGGAAAAAGGGGGTGATCCCCTGCATGAAATGCAGCTCAGAGGTCAAGAGAGATGAGGAGCAAGAACTGACCATTGCAGTTAGCAATGTGGTGGTTCATTGGTGACCTTGAACTGAGTGATTGGTTTTGGCCAGTGGGATTGGCGAAAGTCTTACTAGAGTCTCTTCAAAAGAGAACGAGAGGAGAGAAATTGAAGAAAAAGAAAATAAGCAACTTTTTTGAATTATGCTGTGAAGGGAAAGAAGAGGAGAAAATAATTCAAAAGATGGCTTTTAAAGAAAAGA
>NW_007726899.1:395236-398878 GCF_000696425.1 Galeopterus variegatus | reverse complement strand
TTATGCTGTGAAGGGAAAGAAGAGGAGAAAATAATTCAAAAGATGGCTTTTAAAGAAAAGAGAAAGTAACTGTGTGTATGTCTGCTGGAGAGGAGGAAAAAATGAGGCAGAGGACTGAAATGCTGGAGGGATGTGCTGAGTAGCTGGGGTTTCTACATTTCATTCCTTGTCAAGGAGTCAAGGCAGAAAATATGGGCACAGGTGGGTAGATGTAGTTTAGGGATCTTATAGAAATTTGTCTTCTGATTGCTCTTCTGTTCTTAATGAAATCGGAAGTAGCAATGTTAGCAGCTGAGAGTGAGGATGGGTAGAAAATGGTGGAGGTGTGAACACAAGAGAATCATAAATGATTGTCTAGGGGAGTGGGAGAGCGAATGGGTTAAGGAAGTGGAGTATGATTGCCGGGCAATACTAAGGGCCCGTTTGAAGTTGGTGCTCATAAATTTAAAGTGATGTCCATTAGCATAGGTGTGCGCTTTTCTCCCACTGTGCTCAGCTGTGTTTGTGCAGACGTGAAAGAGAAAAGTTTATGTTTAAACCACAGTTGTGCATTTATATATATATAAAAACAATGAAAGAGTGGCAAAAGATTTGAGGGTGTATAGAATGGAGTGATTAGAATGATTGACCCCCAAATTTCATTGGAGTAAGGAGAGAAAAGTGAACATATAAGAGGATTAGTGATAGTAAAGAAGTCATAGAATTAATGGACTGGAGGTCCTGGAGAGGTGAGATGTCTTGGGAATGCAGTGAAGAGGTGAGGCCAGAGAGTGAGATATTTGAAATCAAGGTTGTGGAGGAGCTGCAGTTGTTGGTATGATGAGGTCAAGGGCATGATGACAAGAGGGAGGCCTTAAGGTAGGGAGGAGGATAAATTATTGAAAGAAAGGAACTCCAAGAACTGAAGGGCCAGGGTTTTGGAAGTGCTATCTGCATGGATATTGGATTAACTAAGAATTATGACAAAAATAGTCATATGGACTGTAAATGACTAATAGTTATTTAGAGATAGTAACAGTGAGTTGGCAAATGGGCTATTCCAAGAATGGAGGGCAATGAGGAAATAAGGAGATTAATTTTAAACACATTTAGTTCAGGGATGTATATGACATCTGGTGCAGATGTCCAGACCAGTTGACTGGTTGGCTATTGGGAAGACATTACTGGAAATGAAGGAGAGTGAGAATTCTAAGATTCTTTACAACCCAAAGGTTTTTGGAGAGTGGTTTTCAATTTTAGTTATGCATCAAAATCAATTGGGGAACTTTCTAAGACAACTGTCTTGGCAGATTGACTAAATCAGAGTCTTCGGGGGTGACACCTAAAATATCTCTGCACACTAGTCTCAAATAATATGCTTTCATGGTCTTTATGGATTGAAATTACTTTTTACAGCCCCCATTGTCAAAATAAATGCTCAAACCATCTATATAAAACTTTTATAAAATATTAGGTGAGGAAATCCAAACATGAAAATGCAGTTACTGTCTATCATTAGTCCTTTTCTTTGCTTTTTATTTTTAACCACAATTGGAATTATCTAAAATTATTAGTATGTACAGCCACTGTTTGCACAACTCATAATAAAGTCTTTAGAAAATTTAGGATATAATTGTAGGATATAATTGTAGCATGCTTGCACTAATTAAAATCATGTTCTTCTTTATTGCTAGGCATGTAGTATGATTATCCCTTGTTCTAAATTTAAAATAACCAAACGTTAAATAAACTCTGTAAAACCTAACTAGTCCATGAGGTCAGAGAAGAACAAGGTTGCTTGATTCCTGTGAGTTATGAATCATCCTCGCCCATATGCTCACTTCTCGTAAGAAAAAAAAAAAAAACCCGTGAAACAGAGAAAGAAGGTGGATGTGAATGAGGAAGCCACATTAGAATCACTTTTAACACTTCATTCAGAGAATCCCAGGTTAAACATATTTTCAATTCTTATTTTTCCAATAATATGGATGTCAGTTGCTGGCATAGCTGAGCTAGCTCCGAAGGCTTCCCTAATTATTTCAGAGGGAATGAGAAAACAGTGCTGTTTGCTTTTCTTTAATCTGTTCCACTGTGACTGCTACTTTAGATTTAATATCACTGTAATATCCTGAATTTATAGGTCATCCTTATTCTGAGGCTTTTATATTTCTTTGTGTGTATTACTTTAATTTTGAGGTAGCTAAAATTCATCATGTTATGGAATCTATTTCAGAGAGAGTCTACAAAGAGAACTAGAAAATCCCCCAAAGTGCTTCTTTTTTTCTTCCATATGCTGTTGGTACAAACATTCAGTGATTATAACTCCACGCTGCTTTAGAGGCCATTTATGTGTGGATTACTGTAGGCTTCTCTGGGGGAAAATCTAATCCCCACAGGTTCAGTTTGAGAGGATCCACTCTGCAGGCCAATAAAGATTAAACTCGCAGCTCTTTTCCATTACATTGGTTTTTTTGATCTTTTAATTTTTATATTGTCTTATGTTTCAGTAACTCAGTCACAGCTGTCTTCCCAGTCTCTCAGTATGGGGGAATTGGGAAGTTAAATTGGGCAGATTCACAAAACCAGAGCTCTGCAGCTTATGCCTTTAAAATAAAAGGTGATGTCTCGGGTTTGCAGCCATATACCGTAGTGCTATGAAAAATCATCAGATTTTATCCAAGGAAACTCCTGGAGACAGATGGGTAGTGAATAGTGTCCTTAATAATGCAGTTTAGAACATGGGGGATTAATTACCAGAAGAGTATGCGTGTTAGCTCTATAATAACTGATTCTTTAAATGTTCAGGAAATAATTTGATTAAATATATTAAAATAATAAGTGTAAAATATTTGTCTGTGGATTTTATAGTCTTTATCTACTGTTTTTTCAAAGCCTCATGCTAGTTAAATTAACGTTACTATAACAAACATACTGAATGTGACATAAGTCATTAAATGAGACTTATTTTAGGTTCATAAATAGTACAATAAACAATGAAGACTTAGCAGTCATAAACTTTTAATTAATGAAACAATATTTAAATATATGAAACCAAGTTTGTTAAAACTTTGCAAGTGAAAAAAATCAAAATTATATTGGGAGATTACCACTTCACTAATAATAAGATACATCAAAGAGTCAAAATAAGTAGAGGATAGAAGTAACATAGTTAAAAGTTTCTTTATGAGAAACTTATGGAATTCTCTACCCAGTAAGAGAAAAATAATGTTCATGAAACATTTAAAAGATTGATCAGTACGTGATCAGCCCATAAAAAGAAAACATTAATTCCAAAAGGTAAAAATTGTGTGGGTCACATTTACTGATGATAATGCAATGAAACTATTAACGAATGGGATACTAGGTAACAACAGCACCGCTAAAATCCCAAACACCTGAAAATCTAACTCTTTTAGAGATCTCTTCAATAAAAACATGCAAATTGAGGTGGGGAGTCATGCTGATAGTATTGATCTGAACATCACATCTTGCGCACAGGTGCTGACCTTCAGCTCTGTGCCCCATGAATATGTATAATAAATAAAAATTTTTTAAAAATCAGAAATATAAACTTAAGGGCCGGCCCGGTGGCGCACTGCTACAGTGCACCGCTTGGGAGTGCGGCGGCGCTCCCGCCGAGGGTTCGGATCCCACATACAGACC